>NW_028321494.1:0-67524 GCF_062004578.1 Staurois parvus
TATAGAGGAGGAGAAACGTCTACTTTAGGGCAATTTACCCGTTGTAGGAGAGGAGACACATCTTCTGTAGGAAAAGTTCATTATTGGAGGAGAGGAGACAGGTCTACTGCTGGGAAACTGCACCTTCATAGGAGAGGAGACAGGTCTACCATAGGGAACTCTCATCTTTGTAGAAGAGACATCTGCTATAGGGAAATCACACCGTTGTAGGAGAAAAATCACATCTCGCTATAGAGGAGGAGACACGTCTACTTTTGGGCAATTTAACCGTTGTAGGAGAGGAGACACATCTTCTGTAGGAAAAGTTCATTATTGGAGGAGAGGAGACAGGTCTACTGCTGGGAAACTTCACCTTGGTAGGAGAGGAGACAGGTCTACTGCTGGGAAACTTCACCTTGGTAGGAGAGGAGACAGGTCTCCCATAGGGAACTCTCATCTTTGTAGAAGAGACATATCTACTATAGGGAAATCACACCGTTGTAGGAGAAGAATCACATCTCGCTAAACAGGAGGTGACTTGTCTACTTTATGGCAATTTACCCGTTGTAGGAGAGGAGACACATCTACTATGGGGAAATCACACCATTGAACATTGAAATAAATAATATATATAGAGAGAGAGAGAGAGAGAGAGAGAGATGTTTAATATTTGCATAACTCGTCCCAAGAGCCAGTCCACTGCTTGCATCAGAACTGAGGGCTCTTGAGAGGAGTACTGACGCGGGGTGCTGTGAGGTTTTCTGGAAGTTATTTGCTGGCCCCTCCCACCAGCTGTAATCTGCCTGCATTGCATAGAAAAGCAGAGAAACCCCGGGGGTGACGTCGCTGAGACTAAAAATAAATGTGTGTCATGAAAATGTAAAAGTTTTATTTTAAAATGTTTTTAACATACTGATGAGGGTGGAAAGAAGGAATCAGGAGATCTGTAAGCAGATGAAATCTCATCTTTACATTCCTCCTGACTTCGGCGATCTGGTAATTGATATAGATGACGGGGGAGGTGCTCTTCTGTTCGCAGTAATCCATCACATACGGATTTCAGTTTTCGTGAGTCAGATCAGTAAAATATGATTGCTGGCTGTTGTGATCACTGCGTTGAAGGGCTCTTTTATTAGCTTAGTTATACACATAACAAATGCATGCATAGATATCATACCCAATCATCTAATAGGGATCTGTAAACAAGTCTAACATAGAAAACAACAATACCGAGAATGGCAGCACCGGAAGGTGGAAGTGTGCAGTTATTGGTGCTGAAACCCACCGCCTACCCTAGAGGTGTCCTTACACTAGTTCTTCTTGTAACCCCAACACCAACCCTCCCTGTAATCCCAACACCAACCCTCCCTGTAACCCCAACATTACCCTCCCTGTAACCCCCAACACTGACCCTCCCTGTAACCCCCAACACCGACCCTCCCTGTAACCCCAACACCAACCCTCCCTGTAACCCCAACACCAACCCTCCCTGTAATCCCAACACCAACCCTTCCTGTAATCCCAACACCAACCCTCCCTGTAACCTCAACACCAACCCTCCCTGTAACCCCAACATTACCCTCCCTGTAACCCCAACACTGACCCTCCCTGTAATCCCAACACCGACCCTCCCTGTAACCCCAACACCAACCCTCCCTGTAACCCCAACATTACCCTCCCTGTAACCCCAACACTGACCCTCCCTGTAATCCCAACACCGACCCTCCCTGTAACCCCAACACCAACCCTCCCTGTAATCCCAACACCAACCCTCCCTGTAACCTCAACACCAACCCTCCCTGTAACCCCAACATTACCCTCCCTGTAATCCCAACACCGACCCTCCCTGTAATCCCAACACCGACCCTCCCTGTAACCCCAACACCAACCCTCCCTGTAATCCCAACACCAACCCTCCCTGTATCCTCAACACCAACCCTCCCTGTAACCCCAACATTAACCCTCCCTGTAACCCCAACACCAACCCTCCCTGTAACCCCAACATTAACCCTCCCTGTAACCCCAACACCAACCCTCCCTGTAACCCCAACACTAACAATCCATGTAACCCCAACATTAACCCTCCCTGTAACCCCAACACTAACCCTCCCTGTAACCCCGACACTACCCCTCCCTGTAAACCCAACACCAACCCTCCCTGTAACCCTAACGGCAACCCTCCCTGTGACCCCAACACTAACCCTCCCTGTAACCCTAACAGCAACCTTCCCTGTAACCCCAACACTAACCCTTCCTGTATTCCCAACACTAACAATCCATGTAACCCTAGTACTAATTATCCCTGTAACCCCAACACTATCCCTCCCTGTAACCCCAACATCAACCCTCCCTGTCACCCCAGTACTAATTATTCCGGTAACCCCAACACTAACCCTCCCTGTAACCCCAATACTAATTCTCCCTGTAACCCCAACATTAGTCCTCCTTGTAACCCCAACACCAACCCTCCCTGTAACCCCAACACTACCTCTCCCTGTATCCCTAACATTAACCCTCCCTGTTACTCCAACACTAACCCTCCCTGAAACCCTAACACCAATTCTCCCTGTAATCTCAGAACTAATAATCCCTGTAACCCCAACACTAACCCTCTCTGTAACCCCCACACTAATCCTCTCTGTTACTCCAACACTAACCCTTCCTGTAACCCAATACTAATTCTCTCTGTAACCCCAACACCAACCCCGTACCCCAACACTAATCCTCCATTTTACTCCAGCACTAACCCTTCCTGTAACCTCAACACTAACCCTCCCTGTAACTCCAACACCAACCCTCCCTGTAACCCCAACACCAACCCTTTCCTGTAGCCCCAACACTAACCCTTCCTGTAACCCAAACACTATCCCTCACTTTCACTCAACACTAACCCTTTCTGTAACCCCAAAACTACCTCTCCCTGTAGCCCTAACACTCACCTCCCTGTAACCCCAACACTAACCCTACCAGTAAATCCAACACCAACCCTCCCTGTAACCCCAACACTAACTCTCCCTTTTACTCCAACACTAACCCTTCCTGTAACCTCAACACTCACCCTCCCTGTAACCCCAACACTAACCCTCCCAGTAAATCCAACACCAACCCTCCCTGTAGCCCCAACACTCACCCTCCCTGTAACCCCAACACTTACCCTCCCAGTAAATCCAACACCAACCCTCCCTGTAACCCCAACACTCACCCTCCCTGTAACACCAACACTAACCCTCCCAGTAAATCCAACACCAAACCTCCCTGTAGCCCCAACTCTAATCCTCCCTTTTTACTCCAACACTAACCCTCCCTGTAACCCTAACAGCTACCTTCCCTGTAACCCCAACACCAACCCTTCCGGTAACCCCAACACCAACCCTCCCTGTAATCCTAACCCTCCCTGTACCCCAACACTAGTCATTACTTATGCATAATTAACCCCGTATTTGCATATGACACAGTGACACGGTCTGCTGAGCTCAAACTCTGAAAAGTGTCCCCTCCCTAATGCTTCTATATAACCCCGTATTGTAGAGATTTACTTTTCATATCCGGAGCAGACCTTTAACCCTTTCCAATCTTCTTATCCCACCTGCAGACCTCCGGAATGCTGTCGATCACCCTGCTGGTCATCGTATGGTATTGCGCATCAAAGTGCACCTGTATGTGTTTGGAGGAGAGTCGGCGCACGTACGAGATGCTGGCGGACGTGGAGAGCATTCTAGTGGAAAACGAAGCAGAGAAAGAGAAGAAGGAAGAGAAGGAAAAGTTTCTGAATGCTCTGGAGCACAATGGAGAGTACATGGAGAGGAGGCTGCCCAAGTACATGCTGGAGAAGGAGGACGTGCTTGTATCTAAGCTGAACTCCGAGTCCCCAGATGCTGGCAGCTGGAATAATGAAACCAGTGGGAATGAAACTGGAATACTATAGGGTGGCAAAAAACACCGAAAAGCGGAAAGCAAGACCTCGTACAGGACTTTCAGCATATATAAGATCCAACCAAAGTGGACCTGTCATCACATTTGCAACATTTGGGGGTGTATTTATTAAAACCATGCATAGTTATTAATTTGTTCTGTGTGAATGGGGCTAAAACTGAATGTTCTCTGGTTATATTCTTTGCAGATCGAATGTTATTTATTGAAAAAGTAAAGCGAGTGAATGGGGGAAATACCACATAATGGCCACTAGAGGGAGCCGAGTATCAAAGGAAATAAGTGTGCTCCTCAGCTCCATCTAGTGACCAGAATTCGGTATTTTCCTTCGGTTGAAAAAAATGAATGAATAAAAAATTCCCGATTTGCTGCTTTATCGGGTTTGTGAAAGAATTCGCTCATCACTGACAACTGCACCAAATAATGTGAAATGTTACTGTGAAAAAAAAAATACTGTTAAAGGGCGACTCTCCCCGAAAGTGATATTTACGGAGAGAAATTGGTAGTCCTGAACTTGCACTGACTTCTTCAGGGAGGCTTCTGTGGTCTTACTCCTCCTGCTGCATTCTCTGTACTGTAAAATACAAGAAAACTACAATGGGGGGGGGGGGGGGGGCTTTGGGTCTTCCATTTAATGCTAGTGGGTGGAGCCAAGAAGTCAGATTTTTTAGGTCGATTTAAAGCTGCAGTATCATTCTTGGGTGGACCAATCCTGAGGTCCTTCAGACTACAAATACAAAGTTGTACTTCAAATAATAATAATATTTATAATAACAACTAACAGGAAATTGTTACAAACTGAGGAACTGTTACAATGAGACGTATTTATAAAATATAATACCCTATAATGTAATATTTAATATATAAAATGATGTAAAAGTAAAAATAAAATGTTAAAAAATAAGTTTTGTCTTTTTTTCCTGGCCTCAGTCCTCCTCCCAAGAGCCCTCCCTCCTGATGTCAGGAAGTGGGAGGAGTTATGCAAATACTAAAATGCCTTGATAGGAGGGTATCAAGTCTGGAGGAGTGGGCGTTTCCTAGGCAGGCTGTATTTACATTGGTAACGCCCACATGTGATGCTGAGCCCCCACGGTTGAAAGAACTGAAATCCAATGAAGGAAAGAGGCGGGGCCAGGGACAGTCAGGCTGGGGGGGAAAGGGGCGGGGCCAGGGAAGTCAGGCTGGGGAGAAAAGGGGCGGGGCCAGGGACAGTCAGGCTGGGGAGGAAAGGGGCGGGACCAGGGACAGTCAGGCTGGGGAGGAAAAGGGCGGGGCCAGGGACAGTTAGGCTGGGGAGGAAAGCACTAGAATGACTAAAGTGACTAGATGATGCTGGACGTCCTCCAGCCAGGAAAAGAGGCGGAGCTCTATCTGACTGGCTGCAGCTTCTAATGCACATTGTGAGAAGCTCCCAGTGTGTGGTGATATCAGAGGAAGCCATTCCAGTCCAGGGGAGGAGCTGGTACACCTGTGCAATACTGAAGGGGAGGAGCCGATACACCTGTTGCAAGACTGAAGGGGAGGAGTCGGTACACCTGTGCAAGACTGAAGGGGAGGAGCCGGTACACCTGTGCAAAACTGAAGGGGAGGAGCCGGTACACCTGTGCAAGACTGAAGGGGTGGAGCCGGTATAGATGTGCAAGACTGAAGGGGAGGAGCCGGTACACCTGTGAAATACTGAAGGGGAGGAGCCAATACACCTGTGCAAGACTGAGGGGGAGGAGCTGGTACACCTGTGCAATACTGAAGGGGAGGAGCCGGTACACCTGTGCAAGACTGAAGGGGAGGAGCCGGTACACCTGTGAAATACTGAAGGGGAGGAGCCGGTACACCTGTGCAAGACTGAAGGGAAGGAGCCAATACACCTGTGCAAGACTGAGGGGGAGGAGCTGGTACACCTGTGCAAGACTGGAGGGGAGGAGCCGATACACCTGTGCAAGACTGAAGGGGAGGAGCCGGTACACCAGTGCAAGACTGAAGGGGTGGAGCCGGTATAGATGTGCAAAACTGAAGGGAAGGAGCCAATACACCTGTGCAAGACTGAGGGGGAGGAGCCGGTACACCTGTACAAGACTGAAGGGGAGGAGCCGGTACACCTGTGCAAGACTGAAGGGGAGGAGCCAGTTCACCTGTGCAATACTGAAGGGGAGGAGCCGGTACACCTGTGCAAGACTGAAGGGGAGGAGCCGGTACACCTGTGCAAGACTGAAGGGGAGGAGCCAGTTCACCTGTGCAATACTGAAGGGGAGGAGCCGGTACACCTGTGCAAGACTGAAGGGGAAGCTGGAGAGAGGATTTAATACAAAATATCTGTTGCACGTCTATCAGAATCCTGTTCAATGTCATTCTGTAGAGTTGGAGCTATAAAATGGAACAGCCAAAATTTCCACTGCTGGGTACTCAGCAATGATGGATGTAAGTAGTGATTTCTGAACAGATTCTTCTGCTCTATGCTGAGCTCCGGATGCGGGGAAGATGTCATCCGGTTGCTGGCCCCGGGGAATGCAGAGCTTGGCAAGAACAATGGGTCCCTATTCCAGAAAGGAAAGGAACATCCTATAATTAGAGAGATAATTGATACTGCTGATATTAATGGAGATGACATTTGGCGTGGTCACATCTGCGTCAGGATTCAATTAACACGAACTGCCAGTTCCTGCACACCCCATAAAACCTGAGCAGACACCCCGAATTCAGCACCCAGTACGACAAGGAGAAGCAGGGCGCCTTCATCACACGATCCCTCCCCACTCGCCATTCGCCATAATAATAATAATACAAATGTGCGACCTGATGATTGGCCAATCCCAGAGATTCCATTATAGAAGAAAACTAATAACAGCGTTCACCAATACATTCCTTACAAATTAAATATCTGATATAGTTTACTCATTTATATAGCTCTGACACATACCGCAGCGCTGCACAGAGATCTCTGAGCCAGTCATATCAGTCTCTGCACCGGAGGAGCTTACACTCTAATGTCCCCTCCCCCACAGTCACATCAGTCTCTGCACCGGACGAGCTGACACTCTAATGTCCCCTCCCCCACAGTCACATCAGTCTCTGTACCAGAGGAGCTTACACTCTAATGTCCCTCCCCCACAGTCACATCAGTCTCTGTACCAGAGGAGCTTACACTCTAATGTCCCCTCCCCCACAGTCACATCAGTCTCTGTACCAGAGGAGCTTACACTCTAATGTCCCCTCCCCCACAGTCACATCAGTCTCTGTACCAGAGGAGCTTACACTCTAATGTCCCCTCCCCCGCAGTCACATCAGTCTCTGTACCAGAGGAGCTTACACTCTAATGTCCCCTCCCCCGCAGTCACATCAGTCTCTGTACAGAGGAGCTTACACTCTAATGTCCCCTCCCCCGCAGTCACATCAGTCTCTGTACCAGAGGAGCTTACACTCTAATGTTCCCTCCCCCACAGTCACATCAGTCTCTGCACCAGAGGAGCTGACACTCTAATGTCCCCTCCCCCACAGTCACATCAGTCTCTGCACCAGAGGAGCTGACACTCTAATGTCCCCTCCCCCACAGTCACATCAGTCTCTGCACCAGAGGAGCTGACACTCTAATGTCCCCTCCCCCACAGTCACATCAGTCTCTGTACAGAGGAGCTTACACTCTAATGTCCCTTCCCCCACAGTCACATCAGTCTCTGTACAGAGGAGCTTACACTCTAATGTTCCCTCCCCCACAGTTACATCAGTCTCTGCACCAGAGGAGCTGACACTCTAATGTCCCCTCCCCCACAGTCACATCAGTCTCTGCACCAGAGGAGCTGACACTCTAATGTCCCCTCCCCCACAGTCACATCAGTCTCTGCACCAGAGGAGCTGACACTCTAATGTCCCCTCCCCCACAGTCACATCAGTCTCTGCACCAGAGGAGCTGACACTCTAATGTCCCCTCCCCCACAGTCACATCAGTCTCTGCACCAGAGGAGCTTACACTCTAATGTCCCCTCCCCCACAGTCACACACTATTATTATACATGTATATAGCTCTGACATAGACCGCAGTGCTGTACAGAGAACAATGTAGGCTCTTCTGGGAAATGACAGCTGCCTACCCAAACATTGTGACCCATCATTGGTGTCATATGGAGGAATAGCATCCCATCATTTGTGTCAGTAGGGGGAATTATGCCCCATCATTGGTGTCAGTGGGTCCCATCGTTGGTGTCAGTGGGAGAAATTATGCCCCATTGTTAGTATCAGTGGATAAAATAATACCCCAGGGGCCATAAAAAAAGCAAGCAAAGGGCTGAATCTGGAGGTGTCACCTAAATCCAGACCTAAATGACCAATTTCATAACAAATAGTCACTGTTCTAAAAAAATTAAAATAAAATTTGAAAAACCCAAAACGATAGACGTAAAGTATCATATTCACCCGACTGGATCCATATCTGGGAAATAATTTCAGAAATAATTGAAATTAAGGAATGGAAGATTTTATAATTTTGAAAAGCATACTTAATAAACAATAAACAGCACAAAAACCAACTCCAACTGAGAGGCCTACCACAGGCATCCCTCCCAGAGCCATACCAGACACCGCGCCCTCGGAATCACACACCTAGGACTGGTCACACCGAGGGAACCCCCCTTAAACACCACACCAAACCCTTATTTGAGCCTGCACCCCCCCTTCTCTTCCTGAACCATACCAGGCCACCTGCCCTCCACACGTGGGTGGTACCTCGCCAGGGAGGTCAATCATGGTGAATAACACCGGATGCTTCCTGAAAGAAAAAAAAAATCATGCTGACCGATGGACACATTCAGTCCCATCACTGACTGATCACTGTCTGATGCTGAATGACATCTCCTAAACCCCCGCTGCTAAGCAAAGGGGCAGGCTGAGTGACCAGAAATGTGGCCAGGTGATGTCACTGGTTGCCAACGATGCTGCGAGTGCCGGCACCCACCGCTTCCTTAGCAACCAGCAAGGAAGCTGTCATGTATAGTAGTGGTAGAAATACCTTGACATTGGGTTGCGTCTGCTGTGAAGAGGAGAGAAGTCCACAATAATGTAAAAAAAAAGAAAAGAACAAGTTTCAGTAAAGAATCGATAAATATCTGAGGTGACCATGGATCCTCAAAGTGACCAGTCCTCGGTGTGTGATTCCCGGGAATCCAGGGAGAGCCTTGTCTTCACTGGGGTCCCTATTGAGGAAGTTGCCTGGCACTCCCAGTTCTTACAGCGCATTTTGTCCCATCCGTAACTGGGGGTCAACATGATCTGGTAAGAGGCAGTGTGTTTGGTGATGTTGGAGGACTTTTTCTATCTTCTCCTCCCGGCTGTTTTGAGACATCTATAGCAGTGCTGTGGATCCAGAGCCTTGTCTTCACTGGGGTCCCTATTGAGGAAGTCGAGGTTTATGTGCCTGGCACTCCCGCTTCATACAGCGGATTTTTTCCCATCCGTAACTGGGGGTCAACATGATCCGGCAAGAGGCAGTGTGTTTGGTGATGGTGGAGGACTTTTTCTATCTTCTCCTCCCGGACGTTTTGAGACATCTATAGCAGTGCGTGGATCCAGAGCCTTGTCTTCACTGGGGTCCCTACTGAGGAAGTCAAGGTTTATGTGCCTGGCACTCCTGGTTCATAATGCGCATTTTGTCCCATCCGTAACTGGGGGTCAACATGATCCGGTAAGAGACAGTGTGTTTGGTGATGGTGAAGGACTCTTTCTATCTTCTCCTCCCGGACGTTTTGAGACATGTATACCAGTGCTGTGGATCCAGAGCCTTATCCTCACTGGGGTCCCTATTGAGGAAGTTGCCTGGCACTCCCAGTTCATACAGCGCATTATGTCCCATCCGTAACTGGGGGTCAACATGATCCGGTAAGAGGCAGAGTGTTTGGTGAAGGACTTTTTCTATCTTCTCCTCCCGGCCATTTTGAGACATCTATAGCAGTGCGTGGATCCAGAGCCTTGTCTTCACTGGGGTCCCTACTGAGGAAGTTGAGGTTTATGTGCCTGGCACTCCCAGTTCATACAGTGCATTATGTCCCATCCGTAACTGGGGGTCAACATGATCCGGTAAGAAGCAGAGTGTTTGGTGAAGGACTTTTTCTATCTTCACCTC
Organism: Staurois parvus; assembly: GCF_062004578.1. Taxonomy (NCBI): domain Eukaryota; kingdom Metazoa; phylum Chordata; class Amphibia; order Anura; family Ranidae; genus Staurois; species Staurois parvus. Next base: position 10,016 of record NW_028321494.1, read on the forward strand.
CCGGCTGTTTTGAGACATCTATAGCAGTGCTGTGGATCCAGAGCTTTGTCTTCACTGGGGTCCCTATTGAGGAAGTTGAGGTTTTAGGTGCCTGGCACTCCCGGTTCACACCTCTTGGCTTTGCTGCACTGGTGACAGATGACTGCAACTGACATGAGCACCAAATTATCAGATAGGAGTGTAATCCATGAACAGGCTGGGGCAGGCTGCTTTTTGGCAGGGCCATATCCTAGTCATGTCAAGGCTTCCTACCATTGCTAAGCAGTGTTTTGATTTTATATTAAAGTGTACAGAGAACATCTAGAAATGTTTATTGTGCCTAAGCGGCGCCATGAAAGTTTGACCTTTTTCTGGAAATGCCTTCTCTAAAAATATCAATGCGCTCCCTGTGCAATGAGCCTCGTAGCTCATTTTGAGGTGAAGATTTGGAATCAAAGAGTACTCAGATCCACGGCTTGCTTTTTGGGTTTCATACAGTGCATTTTGTCCCAACCGTAACTGGGGGACAACACGATCTGGTAAGAGGCGGTGTGTTTGGTGATGATGGAGGACTTTTTCTATCTTCTCCTCCCGGACATTTTGAGACATCTATAGCAGTGCTGTGCATCCAGAGCCTTGTCTTCACTGGGGCCCCTATTGAGGAAGTTGAGGTTTATGTGCCTGGCACTCCCGGTTCATACAGCGCATTTTGTCCCAACCGTAACTGGGGGTCAACATGATCCGGTAAGAAGCAGTGTGTTTGGTGATGGTGGCAGCTGTCCTCTGGGGGGTTCAGACCCCCCTGACCCCCCCCTTATCTACGCCCCTGCCTGAGGACCTGCAGTGCAAGGATCCCCCCTGCATCTGCTTCATCCTTTATGTGGTTCCTCCACCTTTTCCTGCTGCTTCTTCATTATTATTCCACCAGTCATTAGGGGAGCAGCTCTGACATGAGGAAGCATAGTCCTGCCTTTACCAAGATGGCTGCCTCCAAAGAGAGACACAGAGCAGCGTTCAAAACAAATTAAAAACAGTAACAAAAACGTATAAAGCCATTCACAACTCCGCCCCAAATTACTTCACCAATCTTGTGTCTAAATATCACCCAAACCGTCCTCTCCGCTCCTCCCAAGACCTCCTGCTCTTTAGCTCCCTCCTACCCCCATGCTCGTCTCCAGGATTTCTCCATAGCCTCCCTCATCCTCTGGAACTCTCTACCCCAATCTGTTCGACTATCACATACTCTGCTCACTTTTAGGTGATCATTGAAAACCTATCTCTTCAGGTAAGCCTATCCTGCCTTCAGCTAATAATCAAATCTTTTATTTCTCCCATCAGTTTCATCCCAGGGGCGGACTGAAAACTCATGGGGCCCCCGGGCAATAGGGGATCATGGGGCCCCTGTGTCCTTGCCCAAACTTAAAAAAGCCTATGAAAAAGGTACCAGGGGCATCTCATGGGGCCCCCTACTGACCCCGGGCCCTCGGGCAGTGCCCGAGTTTCCAAATGGTCAGTCCGCCCCTGGTCCATCCCCGACAGTTATTACCTTTTGTACCACCAGCCCCTCCCCATTAGATTGTAAGCTTCCAGGAGCAAGCTTCCCTCCTAACTCTCTTGTATTGAACTGTATTGTCTCCCTTTATATTGTAAAACGCTGAGCAAACTGTTGGCGCCATATAAATCCTGGAAAAATAAGTGCGGCGCTTCGAATATTCATGAAATAAACTTAAAAGTCCAATCCACAAGGATAGAAATATAGGGAATAAGCCCCTCCCCCTGGATCCACAGCACAGCTATAGATGTCTCAAAACAGCCGGGAGGAGAAGATAGAAAAAGTCCTTCACCATCACCAAACACACTGCCTCTTACCGGATCATGTTGACCCCCCCAGTTACAGATGGGACAAAATGCGCAGTATGAACCGGGAGTGCCAGGCAACTTCCTCAATAGGGACCCCAGTGAAGATGAGGCTCTGGATCCACAGCACTGCTATACATGTCTCAAAACAGCTGGGAGGAGAAGATAGAAAAGGTCCTTCACCATCACCAAACACACCGCCTCTTACCGGATCATGTTGACCCCCAGTTACGGATTGGACAAAATGCGCTGTATGAAACCCAAAAAGCAAGCTGTGGATCTGAGTACTCTTTAATTTCAAATTTTCACATCAAAATCCTCAACAAACCCTTATAAGAGCCTTCACCCCCCCAACACACACACACACACAACCATACTAGGTCACATGCCCTCAACACGCAGGGGGTGGGGGGGATCAAATACAACGAATCATGTCGAGGCTTGTTTAAAGAAAGAAATCAAGCTGACTGAGGAACCTGTCTGGTCCTTTTGCAGGCTGGTGTTAACTGAGATCTCCCAAACCCCACTGCTAAGGTAAACGAAGGTGGTGGGGCCTCCCAGGTGACCTCATTGACCAAATATGGCAGGTAGATGAATGAGTATTGGTAATGTCACTGGTTGCTAAGGACACAGTGGGTACTTTCACTTACTGCTTCCTTAGCAACCATTTACAGCAAGGAATATGTCATTTATAACAGTGGTAGAAAAACTAAAAACAAAAAAGCCAAAAGTCCAGTGTTCAGAAAAATGCCCAAAAAGCCAAAGATCAACAATGATAACAAAACCCTCACAATGGATGCTTCTGACAACATTTTTTGTTTGTCTTCTGGCCCCTCCAAAAATGGTACCATTCATTATTACCAGCTCCTGCCACCTCTGCTGTCCTGCCACCATTACCAGCTCCTGCCACCATTACCATCTCCCACCACCTCTGCTGTCCTGCCACCATTACCATCTCCCACCACCCCTGCTCTCCTGCCACCATTACCATCTCCCACCACCTCTGCTGTCCTGCCACCATTACCAGCTCCTGCCACCCCTGCTCTCCTGCCACCATTACCAGCTCCTGCCACCATTACCAGCTCCTGCTACATCTGCTGTCCTGCCACCATTACCAGCTCCTGCCACCTCTGCTGTCCTGCCACCATTACCAGCTCCTGCCACCTCTGCTGTCCTGCCACTATTACAGCTCCTGCCACCTCTGCTGTCCTGTCACCATTACCAGCTCCTGCCACCTCTGCTGTCCTGCCACCATTACCAGTCCATGCCCCCTCTGCTGTCCTGCCGCCATTACTAGCTCCGGCCCCCCCCTGCTGTCCTGTCACCATTACCAGCTCCTGCCACCTCTGCTGTCCTGCCACCATTACCAGCTCCTGTCTCCTCTGCTGTCCTGCCACCATTACCAGCTCCTGTCTCCTCTGCTGTCCTGCCACCATTACCAGCTCCTGCCACCTCTGCTGTCCTGCCACCATTACCAGCTCCTGCCACCTCTGCTGTCCTGCCACTATTACTTGTATGGAAAAGTATCCTGTTGTGTTGAACCTGATGGAGGAGCCTGGAGTGCGGGGAAGGCCTCTCTTACCCCTTGTTCACATATATGCGGCCGTGCGGGTTGCGTTTTACGTGGGCACGAGAGCCCATTCATATGAATGGACTCCCGTGCCCCGTGAAATGCAGGGAAGAAGTCCCTGCACTCCTTCTGAAAACGCAGCCGAGGTTCCCAGTACGGTTGTGTTTTCCAGTGCGGGCGGTGCGCCATTAGAACTAGCACCCGCCCATTTTTGTGTGAATCCTCAGCAGCACCACCCACACATATGTGAAACAGAGCTTACAGTCCTGGTTCCGGAGCCCCTGGTAGGGTGACAGGGAACGCCGGAGCACAGGGTGTTATGAGTACCTGATAGTCTCTCGCTGGTTGATGGTGAGGAGTAATCGGAAGTGCAGAACCCCAGGACCGGATAGGCTGGCAGAGGAGCTGAAACTGATGCTGACGCAGGATGGCAGAGGCAGCTGAAGAACAGACACTAGGCAGGGTCAGACCGGTCGGCAACTAGCGAGCAGATGAGGTAGAAATGGAAGGCAGGAACGTCGTCAGCAGCCAAGCCAGGGTCTGTAACAGCAGACGGTATATGACAGGAGGAGCAGGCAGAGACGTAATCCAAAGACAGACCAAGGGTCGGTACATGGGGGAGACCGGGTCTATCACAGGAGTAGCAGGCAGAGACATAATCCAAACACAGGCCAAGGGTCGGGACATGCGGGAGACCGGGTCTATCACAGGAGTAGCAGGCAGAGACGTAATCCAAAGACAGGCCAAAGGTCGGTACATGGGGGAGACCGGGTCTATCACAGGAGGAGCAGGCAGAGACGTAATCCAAAGACAGGCCAAGGGTCGGCACATGCGGGAGACCGGGTCTATCACAGGAGGAGCAGGCAGAGACGTAATCCAAAGACAGGCCAAGGGTCGGTACATGCGGGAGACCGGGTCTATCACAGGAGGAGCAGGCAGAGACGTAATCCAAAGACAGGCCAAGGGTCGGTACATGCGGGAGACCGGGCCAATCAGAGGAGGAGCAGGCAGAGACGTAATCCAAAGACAGGCCAAGGGTCTGTACATGGGGGAGACCGGGCCAATCACAGGAGGAGCAGGCAGAGACGTAATCCAAAGACAGGCCAAGGGTCGGTACATGCGGGAAACCGGGTCAATCACAGGAGTAGCAGGCAGAGACGTAATCCAAAGACAGGTCAAGGGTCGGTACATGGGGGAGACCGGGCCAATCACAGGAGGAGCAGGCAGAGACGTAATCCAAAGACAGGCCAAGGGTCGGTACATGCCGGAGACCGGGTCTATCACAGGAGGAGCAGGCAGAGACGTAATCCAAAGACAGGCCAAGGGTCGGAACATTCGGGAGACCGGGTCTATCACAGGAGGAGCAGGCAGAGACGTAATCCAAAGACAGGCCAAGGGTCGGTACATGGGGGAGACCGGGTCAATCACAGGAGGAGCAGGCAGAGACGTAATCCAAAGACAGGCCAAGGGTCGGTACATGAGGGAGACCGGGTCAATCATAAGAGGAGCAGGCAGAGACGTAATCCAAAGACAGGCCAAGGGTCGGTACATGCGGGAGACCGGGTCTATCACAGGAGGAGCAGGCAGAGACGTAATCCAAACACAGGCCAAGGGTCGGTACATGGGGGAGACCGGGTCTATCACAGGAGTAGCAGGCAGAGACGTAATCCAAAGACAGGCCAAGGGTCGGTACATGGGGGAGACCGGGTCTATCACAGGAGGAGCAGGCAGAGACGTAATCCAAAGACAGGCCAAGAGTCGGTACATGCGGGAGACCGGGTCAATCACAGGAGGAGCAGGCAGAGGCGTAATCCAAAGACAGGCCAAGGGTCTGTACATGGGGGAGACCGGGTCAATCACAGGAGGAGCAGGCAGAGACGTAATCCAAAGACAGGCCAAGGGTCGGTACATGCGGGAGACCGGGTCTATCACAGGAGGAGCAGGCAGAGACATAATCCAAAGACAGGCCAAGGGTCTGTACATGCGGGAGACCGGGTCAATCACAGGAGGAGAAGGCAGAGACGTAATCCAAAGACAGGCCAAGGGTCGGTACATGGTGGAGACCCGGCCAATCACAGGAGGAGCAGGCAGAGACGTACTCCAAAGACAGGTCAAGGGTCGGTACATGCGGGAGACCGGGTCAATCACAGGAGGAGCAGGCAGAGACGTAATCCAAAGACAGGCCAAGGGTCGGTACATGCCGGAGACCGGGTCAATCACAGGAGGAGCAGGCAGAGACGTAATCCAAAGACAGGCCAAGGGTCGGTACATGCGGGAGATCGGGCCAATCACAGGAGGAGCAGGCAGAGACGTAATCCAAAGACAGGCCAAGGGTCGGTACATGCTGGAGACCGGGTCTATCACAGGAGGAGCAGGCAGAGACGTGATCCAAAGACAGGCCAAGGGTCGGTACATGCGGGAGACCGGGCCAATCACAGGAGGAGCAGGCAGAGACGTGATCCAAAGTCAGGCCAAAGGTCGGTACATGCGGGAAACCGGGCCAGTCACAGGAGGAGCAGGCAGAGACGTGATCCAAAGACAGGCCAAGGGTCGGTACATGGGGGAGACCGGGCCTGTCACAGGAGGAGCAGGCAGAGACGTAATCCAAAGACAGGCCAAGGGTCGGTACATGCGGGAGACCGAGCCAATCACAAGAGGAGCAGGCAGAGGCGTAATCCAAAGACAGGCCAAGGGTCGGTACATGCGGGAGACCGGGCCAATCACAGGAGGAGCAGGCAGAGACGTAATCCAAAGACAGGCCAAGGGTCGGTACATGGTGGAGACCGGGCCAATCACAGGAGGAGCAGGCAGAGACGTAATCCAAAGACAGGCCAAGGGTCGGTACATGCGGGAGACCGGGCCAATCACAGGAGGAGCAGGCAGAGACGTAATCCAAAGACAGGCCAAGGGTCGGCACATGCGGGAGACCGGGTCTATCACAGGAGGAGCAGGCAGAGACGTAATCCAAAGACAGGCCAAGGGTCGGCACATGGGGGAGACCGGGTCTATCACAGGAGGAGCAGGCAGAGACGTAATCCAAAGACAGGCCAAGGGTCGGTACATGGGGGAGACCGGGCCAATCACAGGAGGAGCAGGCAGAGACGTAATCCAAAGACAGGCCAAGGGTCGGTACATGCGGGAGACCGGGCCAATCACAGGAGGAGCAGGCAGAGACGTAATCCAAAGACAGGCCAAGGGTCGGTACATGCGGGAGACCGGGCCAATCACAGGAGGAGCAGGCAGAAACGTAATCCAAAGACAGGCCAAGGGTCGGTACATGCGGGAGACCGGGCCAATCACAGGAGGAGCAGGCAGAGACGTAATCCAAAGACAGGCCAAGGGTCGGTACATGCGGCAATCAGAGCAGAATCAGGGTCAGACAGGGTCAATCACAGGAGAGCAGGCAGAAGCTGGTTTCTGGAACACAATAGTCCCTGTGGGGCCAATGCGAATTTGCGTATGCGTGCGCCCTCCCACACCGCTTCGCGCACGTGCCTGCACATTAGCAGAGCTCCTTATATTCATGCGCCTGCACACATGGGGATTCCTTTCCTGACACCTTTTATATTGCTTCCTTTGTGTGAATACCCCGGTAATCCAGCCAGTCCCTCTACCCCCCCCCCTAGAGAAAAATGACCACACTAAGCATGAGAGCACAGCGTGGTCAGTTTTATGGCTGTGTTGGGGACTCCGCCTGCTCTCCTCCAATAATCAAACTTCTTCTGACACGGCCCTCCTGCACATCCGTTCACTTGGAACATCTGTGCCAGGGGCGGACTGACCATTCGGGCTCTCGGGCACTGCCGGAGGGCCCGGGGTCAGTAGGGGGCCCCATGAGATGCCCCTGGTACCTTTCATAGGCTTTTTTGAGTGTGGGTGAGGACACAGGGGCCCCATGATCCCCTATTGCCCAGGGGCCCCATGAATTGTCAGTCCGCCCCTGATCTGTGCTCTGCTTTTTCTCTCCCCCCAGCTCTCTGTGCAGCTGAGAACAGAGATTATGTGATCCCTTATATAAAAGGAAGAAGGTGTATTTCATGTTTTTACATCTATACACAAATATTTTGCCTTTCATTTCCATTTTAAACTGTATGTGTTGTTTTCAGGGGCGTCCCTAGAATTGGTGTCACTTGGTGTGATAACACTTGGTGACACCCCCCTCCGATGATCCCCGCAGAATGGATCGGACTCCGATCCATCATCCTCCCCAATCCGCAGATCCGATCCATCCTGCGGGGATCGTCGGCTTTCTTTACAACTTTCCTTTTTGTGGAGCGGTGTCACCCCGTATAGGTTGCATGCCGATGATCCCCGCAGGATGGATCGGATCTGCGGATTGGGGAGGATGATGGATCGGAGTCTGATCCATTATGCTCCCCATTCCGCAGATCCCATCCATGCTGCGGGGATCGTCAGCTTGCTTTACAACTTACCTTTTCATGGAGCGGGTAAGGTGTCACCCAGTGCGATAACACTTGGTGACACCCCCTCCGACGATCACCGCAGAATGGATCAGATCTGCGGATTGAGCATAATGGATCAGACTCCACAGATTTATTTATTTATTTCAGGTACTTCTATATCACCATCAATGTACTCCGCACTTTACATATATACAGTGATCCCTCGTTTTTCGCTGTTAATGGGGACCAGAACCTCCCGCAAAAGCTGAAAAACCGCGAAGTAGTATTTGCCCCTAGGAATTTTTGTGTATGCGGGTACTGTACAAGAATGTTTTAAATATGTAAACATCATGGACAAGACTGGCGAGATACAACAAGGGAAGATGCTAAGTGAGGCTGCAATGATGCGCAGACAATCAACTCACAGGGATAAATCCACTCGTACTCTTATTGGTCGATGTCACACCGGAAACCAATCACGCGCCTTTATGAAAGCCCGTGGTATGTACAGTACTCTGAGTCAACTCATCTCTTTGGTTGACATGCAGGGATCCTTCTCTTTTGCGCATCAACATGAAACAACACTCCTTTCCACAATGTGGCTGCTGACCCGCGAAGTACTGAAGCCGCAAAACATGAAGCGTGAAGTGGCGAGGGAACACTGTATTGTACATTCACATCAGTCCCCGCCCCCCGAGGAGCGTACAATCTAAGGTCCCTAACTCACATTCATACATACACATACTAGGTACAATTTAGACAGGATCCAATTAACCTACCAGCATGTCTTTGGAGTGTGGGAGGAAACCGGAGTACCCAGAGGAAACCCAAGCAGGGACAGGGAGAACATGCAAACTCCAGGCAGGTGGTGCCGTCACTGGGATTCGAACCAACGACCCGAGTACTGCCAGGCAGAAGTGCTAACTATTTAGCCACTGTGCTGCCCCGTTTGATCCATCCTTCGGGGATTGTCGGCTGTCGGTGTCAGCCAGCACCCCCCCTTCCCCGCACCTCCCTGTTTTACAAGGTGAGGGTTTGCAAGCTGAGAACAGCAATACTCCATATTCCCCGCTAGATGTCGCTGTGGAGATAGGGAATTTACAGATTTGATCCATCCTTGGGGGATTGTCGGCTTTCTTTACAACTTGCCTTTTCGTGGAGCGGGTCCAGTGTCACCCCGTATAGGTTGCATGCTGACGATCCCCGCAGGATGGATCGGATCTGTGGATTGAGCATAATGGATCGGAGTCCGATCCATTATCCTCCCCAATCCGCAGATCCCATCCATCCTGCGGGGATCGTCGGCTTGCTTTACAACTTACCTTTTCATGGAGCGGGTAAGGTGTCACCCCGTGCGGTCGGTGTCACCAGGTGCGGTCGGTGTCACCCCTCGCACCTGCCTCTGGATGCCACTGCTTGTTTTACAAGGTGAGGGTTTACAAGCTGAGGACAGCAATACTCCATATTCCCCGCTAGATGTCGCTGTGGAGATATGGAATTTACAATATCAACTGTCCTGGATTTGCACTTCTCTATTTCTGCGCATTGTGTCCCGCGCTAATGTTCCTGTAATTCCAACGCACAGCAACTCACCCAAAAACGGACATGCGCCATGTCTTCCTTTTTTTTAATTGATTTAAATATTTTATTGTTTTCAAATCACCATATTAAATGAACAAAAGCTAATAAAACAGACAGTATACATTACACATTTCTGTCATAACCCTCCCCAGAAATAATCACGGTGACCTTTTACCCCTCCCCTTACCTATTTCCCCCCACCCCTCCACCACCCTTTGATTATGCATTTTTAACTTCATTCTAGAAATCCTGAACCTCAGCTCTTACTGTTATTATACTGCACTATATTTATCCCCTGCCCCTTCTTTTCCCTATTTCACATATTCTCAGTATAGCTCTGAATTTTTAAACTGCACCCACTTTTCCCAACTTGTATGAAATACCTCCATTTTATCTTCCTCCATATGGTAAAGTTCCTCCATTCTATATATCTTCTCCACTCTTTCTACCCAATCCTTTATTTTTGGTGCCTGTTGTTTCTTCCAAAACTTGGGTATCAGTCCCTTCGCTGCATTTAAATAATACAATAATCCAGTTTTTTTATATTTTTTAACCGAAAACTCGGTACCAAAAAGAAGGCAAGTCTCAGGGTCCTTAGGAATATTTGCCATGCCTTCCAATAGTGCGTTACCATGCATGCATCACAAAGGATTTGAATGTCCACACATGACCAGGGGACTAAAGATGGCTTGTAAGTCCCACTAAACCAATACCTACCCCCCCCCCCATCCTTAACCTAAGTAACCACACTGAGAACAAATGGAGTTATTGGCCCAAAAACCAGCCTTTTATTACAACCTTCAATAAATAACATTTTTTAAATGACAGAAAACACAAAATAAACATACGTTCCTGCAAGGTCCCAATAGGCATCAAGAAAATGAATACCTGCGTCCTGCTTAACCAGCTGCCGACCGCAGATAGCCGATATGACGGCTTCACTGCGGCCGGCCAGTTCTGAGTGGATGTCATATGACGTCCTCCCAGAACGCGCTCTCCTGCGCGCCCCAGGGGGCGCGCACCCGGCGATCTCCGTGATCGCTGTGTCCTACGGACACAGCTGATCACGTGATGTGGTAAAAGGCCAATCACAGCGGCCTTTTACCACCTGATCAGCGGTGTCCAATGACACGCTGATCAGAAGGAAATGCAAGTGCCGGTTCTCGGCTGCACTTTCCTCACGCTGTCAGATCGTGAGGAAAGTACTGCCGAGAACCGGCAGTTGTCAGAGCGGGGATCGGCACCGATCATCAGGGCACTGATGATCAGTGCCCTGATGATCGGTGCCCAGCAGTGCCACCCACAAGTTCCGCCCAGCAGTGCGCCCACTAGCTCCGCCCACCCGTGCCCATCAGTGCACCCACCTGTGCCCAGCAGTGCACCCACCTGTGCCACTCTGCAGTGCCACCTACCTGTGCCCAGAAGTGCCACCTACATGTGCCCAGCAGTGCCACCCACCTGTGCCCACCCACCTGTGCCCACCAGTGCCACCCACCTGTGCCCACCCACCAGTGCTGCCCACCAGTGCCACCCACCAGTGCAGCCCAGCAGTGCTGCCAGTCAGTGCCACCCACCAGTGCCCAGGGGTTGTGCCAGTCAGTGCCGCCAGTCAGTGCCCAGCAGTGATGCCAGTCAGTGCCGTCTATCAGTACACATCATCAGTGTCACCTATCAGTGCCGCCTATCAGTGCTGCATATTAGTGCCGCCTATCCGTGACCCCTAATTAGTGCTGTCTATCAGTGCCGCCTATCCGTGCCACCTCATTAGTACTGCCTATCAGTGCCCTTTAGTGCTGCCTATCAGTGCCCATCAGTGCCGCCTATCAGTGCCCATCAGTGCTGCCTCATCAACGCACATCAGTGAAGGAGAAAAAATACCTGTTTGAAAAATTTTATAAAAGAAACAAATAAACTTTTTTTTTTCAAATTTTTTGCACTTTTTTTATTTATAGCGCAAAAAGTAAAGCGCCCAGTGGCAATTAAATACCACCAAAAGAAAGCTCTATTTGTGAGAAAAAAATGATCAAAATTTCATATAGGTACAATGTTGCATGACCGCGCAATTGTCAATCAAAGTGCGGCAGCACTGAAAGCTGAAAATTGGCCTGGTAAGGAAGGGGGTATAAGTGCCCGGTAGGCAAGTGGTTAACTAGGCCTCCAGCCGTAACATCACCGACTCGGAGACACCACCGCAGATACCCCACCAGAACAACTGGAAGCCGTACCTCAGACGGGTTCCTACAAAGTGCCTTTTCTTGTGCCCACCTTAACCAACGAGGGCCTTGCACCCCGCCGGACGTCCCTCAGCACCAATATGGCACAACCACAGCAAGACAAACCATTAAATACTGGGCGGGCAGGAGGGAAGTTTGCCCTGTGAAAACTCTCTTTAGACTGAAAAACCTGCTGCCACACCCTGTAGACCACCCCTGCCACACCCTGTAAGACCACCCCTGCCACACCCTGTAAGACCACCCCTGCCACATCCTGTAAGACCACCCCTCTTGGCTCCCCCCACTCCTTCCTTAACTATTTTTAACTCCCCCTTATGCTAATAGGACTCTGCCCATCCCAACCCCCTTTAACACCCGTCATGCCGGCCCTTTGTTCAGGTCTTCTTTTCTTCTTACTTCGGGCCTTCCTGACCTATTTATCAAGAAACTGCGAGTAGAACGGACCTCTCTATTCACTGGTTGTAATATTGAATTTTCCGATATAATTAGGAAGCAGCAATGGAAAACTAGAATGGACCTTTGAGAATTTCCGAAGAATTGGGAGGGGCTTCCAAATCTGCTTCAAATGCCACTTTATGCATTGACCTACCTCCTTAGAGTTCAGAAAGTATAGTCACTTGCTGACTGGTCCCGATCCACAGGTAGCTTAGCTCTTCAACCAGTGGTGTATTTAGGTTTCGTACAGCCCTAGGCAACACAAAAATTGCCCCTCCCCCCACAGAGAGACCGTGACACCAACCAACAACCCCCTCCCCCACGAAGAGAGCCTGACATTGACCAACAACACCCCAGCCCTCCACCCACCCATGACAGCCTAACACTACCACCGCCCCCCCATACACTGGCCACCCCCCACCCCGGAAAGAGATAAGAAACTCACCTTCACAGCTCCGGACATCACCGGGAACAAGAGCCAGGCTCTGCATACACCATCAAGCAGCCCGCAGCCTCTCTCAGATCCCACCTGGTCCCCATGCTGCATGTGTCCCTTCTTCCATCCCTTTTTTTGGGGGGCGGCACTGCCCACCTGAAAAATGCTGCTGCCCACCTGAAAAATGCTGTTGCCCCCCTGAAGAATGCCACCACCCTATGCAAATGCCTTGTTTGCCTTGTGGTAAATACACCCCTGTCTTCAACAAGACACAGATGTTGAATCCGTTGCAATTTTTCTGCAGCTAACCATAGTACTGAGGATGTTTTTCCAGTCTTTTGAAGCACACTTTTGTATTCTTTATTTATAACTCTCAACTTTTTGGCAACAAAATTACTTAAACCCCCCCAGAACATTATATATTTTCTGAAAGCAGAGGCCCTGTAGAAAAAAAAGTGATAGTTGCTAAATTTTTGTGTCACGTAATGTGAATTATGTCATGTGGCATCATTTTTATGTCACATAGCAAAAAAACCAAACAAATCCCCCCCCCAAAAAAACAAAAAAAAACAAACATCCCCCCCAAAATAAACCCCCCAAAAATAATCAACAACTAAAAACCTGACCCCTCCACACAAAAAACAAAACAAAAAAACACACAAAAAAAAACAAAACAAAAAAAATGGGTAGACTCAACGTAGCACGCGGTCTTTTTCTGCCGTTACTTTTCTACGATTCTGTTTATTAAAAGCAAATTTTCAAGAAAAATATAATAAAATGAATTTTAGTGCAAAAAAAAAAATACAACAGAATACCAATTTTTGATTAAAATATAAAAGACGAGGCTGCATTGAGTAAACAGATACCAAACATTCCATGTCTTAAAATTGCGTGGGCCCATGATATCGCCAAAAACTACGGTGCCCAAAAATCACCATAGGTGACGCTTTAAACGCATTTACAGCTCATCAGTATAGAGGTAGCACTTGTGCTTGAATTATTGTTCTCACTCTCATGTTCCCAGCAAAATAAATAAAAAAGGGGGGGGAGAGGGAAAGGAGGGGGATATCACCATTGGTGGAGCAAGCTAGGACTATTACACCCAAGTAGCCCATTATGAGGTTGGAATGAGGCAGTTCATACATATTGAGGGTATTGATCAAAGAAACGAAAGAGGTCCCAGTAGAACCATCTGGTCGTATGTTCCTCAGTCTTGTCCCGAAGGCTCGAGGTCAGATCCTCCATTGGTTCGATATCGTTCACTCTTGCGATCCATTGGGCAACCACTGGGGCAGCTTGTTGTCTCCACACACCAGGGATACAAGCGCGATCCGCGTTCAGTAGGTGTTTGAGCAAAGACTTATGCTAGCGTTTCCTAGATAAATCCATTGAGATCCATTGGGCAACCATTGGGGCAGCTTGTTGTCTCCACACACCAGGGATACAAGCGCGAACCGCGTTCAGTAGGTGTTTGAGTAAAGACTTATGCTAGCGCTTCCTAGATAAATCCATTGAGATCCATTGGGCAACCATTGGGGCAGCTTGTTGTCTCCACACACCAGGGATACAAGCGCGATCCGCGTTCAGTAGGTGTTTGAGTAAAGACTTATGCTAGCGCTTCCTAGATAAATCCATTGAGATCCATTGGGCAACCATTGGGGCAGCTTGTTGTCTCCACACACCAGGGATACAAGCGCGATCCACGTTCAGTAGGTGTTTGAGCAAAGACTTATGCTAGCGCTTCCTAGATAAATCCATTGAGATTCATTGGGCAACCATTGGGGCAGCTTGTTGTCTCCACACACCAGGGATACAAGCGCGATCCGCGTTCAGTAGGTGTTTGAGTAAAGACTTATGCTAGCGCTTCCTAGATAAATCCATTGAGATCCATTGGGCAACCATTGGGGCAGCTTGTTGTCTCCACACACCAGGGATACAAGCGCGATCCGCGTTCAGTAGGTTTTTGAGTAAAGACTTATGCTAGCGCTTCCTAGATAGAGGAGTAAGATTAAGCAAAATCTCTGTGGGATCATCTTGTAGGGAAATGTCTGTAAATTTGTGAATTGGGTGAAGCACTGGTTCCCAGAATGTACTCAACACAGGGCATTCCCAAAAAATGTGTAAGAGAGTACCTGCAGATGAAGCACACCTCCAGCATTGATCACTTTGTTGAGGAAATAACTTGGCGAGACCAGACGGAGTCCTATACCAATGGGTCACTATTTTGTAAGTGGTTTCTTGGCATCTGCTACATAGAGGTGACTTATGTGCAAAAAAGAGCATTCACTCTTTTTGAGTATCGGAGAAATTGACTCGTAAATCCCTCTCCCATTTAACAAAAAAGGGAGGAGGGTCAGTCTGTGCATGAAGTTCTAAGAGGGATTTGTATGAGGTGGACAATGATCCGTGAATCTGGCCCTCTCCCAGACATAGCTCCTCGAAAGGGTATAGCTTCCTAAGAGTTTGGGGTTAGGTATCGATTGCAGAAAATGAGATAGCTGAAGAGCTCTCCACTGTTTCTGTCAGGAATGGACTTGCCAATAATGGTGGGACTCACCTGCCTTGTGGGCTGCAGTACCAGGGCTGGCCAGCGGGTGCTCTCAGCAATCAGAGACTCACTCCTGCAATCAGCCAAACACCTGAAGCTGATTGCAGGGGTTGTATTTAAGGAATGACCAGACTCACAGTCAAGGCCGTGGTGTAATGTCAGGGCTCCAGGTATGACCAGAGGTGTGTGGACTGACACAGGGAAACGCAGGCTTCAGATATGGTATAAACAATATAATTTATTAAGACTAACAATACAAAACACAGTGCAAACAAACCAAACCACCCACAGATAACAATACATACAATGCAAGAGTCGTCAGGCAGGCTGGGTCAGTAGCAAACGGGCAACGGAGTATGAGGAACAGGCGGGAGAGTGGTCGGGGTCACAAGCTGGGTTCAGTAACTCACGGGCAGTGCGGTAGAGAGGGTCAGGCAGAGAATGGTCAGGGTCACAAGCCAGGGATCAAGCAGGAGAAGTCAGCAGAGGTCAGGATCAGGCAGGGTCGGCAACAAGTCAGACAGGAACAGGAATACAGGATATAAGATGCCCATGGAAAACACACACCACGGCCTTGACTGTGAGTCTGGCCATTACTTAAATACAACCCCTGCAATCAGCTTCAGGTGTTTGGCTGATTGCAGGGGTGAGTCTCTGATTGCTTAGAGCACCCGCTGGCCAGCCCTGGTACTGCAGCCCACAAGGCAGGTGAGTCCCACCATTATTGGCAAGTCCATTCCTGACAGTTTCAAAGAAGGATTAGGTGAGTTAGAAAGCAAGGTATGTGCTGATGACCAACCTTGTGGACATAAAACCTGGGAGGCCCGCATGAGTCCTTGACGTGCTACTGAAAGGAAAGCCAGGTCATTAGGTCTGGGAAGGAACCCAGGATGGCCTACGATTGGTGTCATAGGAGAGGGGAAGCTCACTAAAGAAGCCAACTGGAAAAATCTGTCTTTGGCAAGGGTAGGGCAACAAAATGGGAAAATGTTTTCCAGCACAGGGTAGACCTGCAAGTGCAAGTGGTGCTGTTGCCACCTCTTAATCAAGTGTTACCCACAACTTTTGGGTCTGCTTGCACCAGTCTGCCACCGTCGTCATATAGATCACTGTGTAATATATGTATATTTTTTAAAATAAAAATTGCTGTGTAATATAAAGCTGAATCAGGGAAACCGAAACCTTTAAGTTTGTGTCTCAGAAACTGATTCCTATATGGGCCCCTGGACCTCTTTTCCCTCCCACCCTCTGCTGCAGGGCTCTGATGTGGAGAAGCAACCGTGTGATTGGGGACTGTGTGACTGGGGGGCTCTGTAATAGGGAGGATTCTGATGTGATGGGGGAACTTGATGTGTAAGCGGCATTCGATATATAGGGGTAACCCTGTTATGGGGGTTCCCATGTATAGGGGAGCCTCTGATGTATAGGGTTGACCTCTGACATGATAGGGGAGGGCCTCTGACATGATTGGGGACCTCTGATGTGATGGGGGACCACAAATGCCATGGGAGAACCTCTGATGTGATGGGGGACCACAAATGCCATGGGGGGATTTCTGATGTGATGGGGGACCACAAATTCCATGGGAGAACCTCTGATGTGATGGGAGGACTTCTGATGTGAAGTTCATTTCATCAAAGAGGCCATGTGCATTATCCCAGGCTCAGGTTTCCATTGATAAGTAACATTTGCGGTTTTACATTTTAGACCCGGGGACCTCCAGAAGAGGCAACTGAAAAAAAGGTTGCGAAATGCTGCACTAGAGACCTTTTACCAAACGCTGAAAAAATTGTGTGTGAACTGATGTTCTGAAGAAACAGTTACTCAGCTCCAAGCACCGATAATTCCCTTGGCGTGCTCTAATGAATTCCTGATGCTTTCACTGATAAGTAACGATTGCTGTTTCAGCATCATTAGGAGATTTGGGTGTGATGAAGTTTACATTGTGACGATCTTGTGGCTGGTCTATCCAGTTCTTCCGGCAAGAAAAAGAACTTAATTAGCACAATCAGAAAACAACACAGGACATTTCCTCAAGCATTGAAAAAGGAGGACTTTCTGAACCAACTCACTCACTTTTATAGAGGGATTGAAGCTTCTGAACCTCAGGCAAGGACTTCTCCATACTGCTGCTCTGGCAGGACTTAAAGTCTTCAGATCTACAGAGAGACACGTTGCCCCTGTGGTAAATATATGACAGTATTTCCGAGCCAACCACCAGAGCAAAATGACTATATCTAAAGCATTCGGGGCATACAGTTCCACTGGTTCCAAACTAATGAATACGGCCTTACTGACTTTCTCTCTTATTGGAATACAAGCAATTTTAGACTCCAACTTTACATGTCCATCAGAAAAATATAGTGTGGTCCTTGTATGCACCTACAGCCTTTCATTCTACCTATGTCCAGCCATCGTCTCCATCTACCTGGGTTTATACTATTTTCCTGGCTTCAACAAGAAGGAATGCTGTCCATGTTGGTCTGGAAATTGGGCTTGTATGTACGTTGTCCTGCAGGTTGCCAAACCTGCAGTGATTTGGCTCCTGATTGCTACAACAGATGGAAAGTATCTAACATGCTTTGTCTTGGCGGCCTCTCGCTATCAGCTAGACTATGACTTTTACTTATTCATATTTCAGGTAAGGGGGTCATTCAAACCACCATATTTAAGACAAGCCGAAGACAGTTTTAAGCCCAAATAGTGGGAGCCACTTTATGTTTTGTATTACTCAAGCGGTGAAATCTTTCCAACAGAATTGTCTGTTTTCCCAAATGGCAATACTAACCTAAAAGATGGTGTCAGCCTACTGAACTCCATACTCCATAGCAAGCAAATCATTGTGGAATCTAGTGGTGACACCAGCTGATGTGGGGAGCTCTCATCATTTTAGGAGGGGTGGAGACACTACACACTGTGGGGAAATTTCAACCTTGTAAGAGAGGAGACACATTTGATTTGGGTAAATCTCACCATTGTAGAGGAGGAGGCACATTTATTTTGGTGACATTTCACCATTGTTGGAGAGGAGACACATCTACAGTACTCTGGGAAAATATCATCATTGTAGAAGACAAGACACATCTACTTTGGGGAAATCTCACCACTGTTAGAGAGGAGATACATCTACCTTGAGGAAATCTCACCATTGTTAGAGGAAATACATCTACTTTGAGGAAATCTCACCATTGCTAGAGAGGAAATACATCTACTTTGAGGAAATCTCACCATTGTTAGAGAGGAGATACATCTACCTTGAGGAAATCTCACCATTGTTAGAGGAAATACATCTACTTTGAGGAAATCTCACCATTGTTATAGAGGAGGCACATCTACTTTGGGGAAATAAAACCACTGTTTAAGAGGAAACCGATCTACTTTGGGGAAATCTCACTATTGTAGGACAGGAGACACAACTACTTTGGAGAAAAACTCAACATTGTTGGAAAAGAAACACATCTACTTTGTAGAGATCTCACCATGGTAGGAGAAGAGACACATCTACTTTGGGGAAATCTAACCATTGTTGAAGAGGGGACAGATCTCTTTTGGGTATATCTCACCATTGTTGAAGAGGGGACAGATCTCCTTGGGGGATATCTCACCATTGTTGAAAAGGGGACAGATCTACTTTGGGGAAATCTCACTATTGTTGAAGAGGAGACACATCCACTTCGGGGAAAGCTTGCCTTTGTTGGAGATGGGACCTATCTACTTAGAGGAAATCTCACCATTTTTGGAGAAAAAAAAATCTCACCTTTGTTAAGAAGGAAACAGATTTACTTTGGGGATATCTCCCCATTGTTAGGGAGGAGACAAACTTTCTTAAGGGAAATGTCACCATTGTTGGAGAGGAGACACATTCTCTTTAGGGGAAATCTCACTATGGTTAGAAAGCAGGCAGATCTACTTTGGGGTAAACTCACCATCTTAGTAGGACAGGAGACATGTCTACTTTGGGAAATCTCACTATTGTAGGAGAAGAGATACTTCTGTCTTGGGGAAATCTCACCATTGCAGGAAAGAAGACCTCTATTTTGCTGAAATCTCACCATTTTAGGAGAGGGACAGATTTACTTTGGGGAAATTTCACCATTGTAGGGAAAGGGGACAGATCTATGTTTTGGTAATCTCACCATTGTTGGAGAGGAGACACATCTGCATTTGGGAAATCTCACCATTGGTGAAGAGGAGACACATCTACATTTGGGAAATCTCACCATTGGTGAAGAGGAGACACATCTGCATTTGGGAAATCTCACCATTGGTGAAGAGGAGACACATCTGCATTTGGGAAATCTCACCATTGGTGAAGAGGAGACACATCTGCATTTGGGAAATCTCACCATTGGTGAAGAGGAGACACATCTACATTTGAGAAATCTCACCATTGGTGGAAAGGGGGCAGATTTACTTTGGGGAAATCCCACCATTGTAGTAGGTAAGTATGGATGAAGTTTGGGTTTACCACTACCATGGGTTTCGCAGGAAATTCTGTAGCTTGTGAGCCGAGAGAATTCATATGGGAATGCACTGCCTGGCTCCCTCACGGTTCCCGTCACCATACTGACAATGTTCTTTAGCTGCTAGAGGGAAGGCCTAGGGAATGCTGCTGATAAAGTGCACAATTTATTGCACATAATAAAATGTCTATATTAGTCTAGTTATTACACATATCACTCATGTCTCCTTCTGAAACCATTAAATCTCGACATGTCTTCTATTCCTATGTTTAAATGTCTTATTTAGAAGAATACCTATTCTATCTCAAACATTTCTCTTTCCTCCACCATATCCGTCTCAACTCCTGTCTTGTACTCTGTTCAATCTGTTCTGTATTCCTTCCAGCTAATCTCATGTACTCCTAAAGCCACCCATTCTCAACATGATTCGCCACACTTTTGACTTCATCAGGGAAAAGTGCCAGATAAAGTATTGCTGTGCACTGTGCTAAAAAAGTGAGCAATGTGGCTGCTTCTCGTTCTTTATTTACGGACTTCTGATCCCGTGTGTCTACATGTGATGATGTTATCACGCTATGCGTGCACGTGAATTACACATGCAACATACATCACCTACGCCTTGCGTACATTCCCTTCCATCTGTGCGGCAGTCGCGTGTCGATGCTACTTTATGGCAAACCAGTCCAGCCACCATTTTAACTGAGGGCATACCTGATTATGTCATATATAGGGGCAGAATGATAGAGGCTTTGAGGAATTTGATAAACACGTAATTTGAAGATCATTTTTTATCATGATTGACCTCTTTTGGATAGTATACTGTCTTGTATATCCCTAACCTGAGAAATGATTGAACATTTAATAGTCTTTTCCAAAAGTAACAAATATTTTATCTTATGAAACATTGAAATACACCTGATGCACTTTTCCTGGACTCCAAGACACGCTAGAGAGATTCCACAATGTTGACTTTTTGGTTAATGGTCTTCAAGGTGTCCCTAAGTTACTAGAATTTCTCACCGGAGGAACAATAAGAGGATATGCAATTGTCTTTCCCGTAATCGGGGTTCATGAACAGACGAGGATATGCGATTGTCTTTCCCGTAATCGGGGTTCATGAACAGACGAGGATATGTGATTGTCTTTCCTGTAATCAGGGTTCATGAACAGACGAGGATATGCGATTGTCTTTCCCGTAAATGGGGTTCATGAACAGACGAGGATATGTGATTGTCTTTCCCGTAATTGGGGTTCATGAACAGATGAGGATATGCGATTGTCTTTCCCGTAAATGGGGTTCATGAACAGACGAGGATATGTGATTTTCTTTCCCATAATCGGGGTTCATAAACAGACGAGGATATGCGATTGTCTTTCCCGTAAACGGGGTTCATGAACAGACGAGGATATGTGATTGTCTTTCCCATAATCGGGGTTCATAAACAGATGAGGATATGTGATTGTCTTTCCCGTAAACGAGGGTTTATGAACAGACGAGGATATGCAATTGTCTTTCCCGTAAACGGGGTTCATGAACAGACGAAGATATGCGATTGTCTTTCCCGTAAACGGGGTTCCTGAACAGACAAGGATATGCGATTGACTTCTTGTAAACGGGGTTCATAAACAGACGAGGATATGCGATTGTCTTCCCGTAAACGAGGGTTCCTGAACAGACAAGGATATGCGATTGTCTTTCCCGTTAACGGGGTTCATGAACAGACGAGGATATGCGATTGGCTTTCCCGTAAACGGGGTTCATGAACAGACGAGGATATGCAATTGTCTTTCTTGTAAACGGGGTTCATGAACAGACGAGGATATGCGATTGTCTTCCTGTAAACGGGGTTCATAAACAGACGAGGATATGTGATTGTCTTTCCCGTTAACGGGGTTCATGAACAGACAAGGATATGTGATTGTCTTTCCCGTAAACGGGGTCCATGAACAGACGAGGATATGTGATTGTCTTTCCCGTAAATGGGGTTCCTGAACAGACGAGGATATGTGATTGTCTTTCCCGTAATCGGGGTTCATAAACAGACGGGGATATGCGATTGTCTTTCTGGTAAACGGGGTTCATAAACAGACGAGGATATGCGATTGTCTTTCCCGTAATCGGGGTTCATAAACAGACGAGGATATGTGATTGTCTTTCCCGTAATCGGGGTTCATGAACAGACGAGGATATGTGATTGTCTTTCCCGTAATCGGGGTTCATGAACAGACGAGGAGATGTGATTGTCTTTCCCATAATCGGGGTTCATAAAGAGACGAGGATATGTGATTGTCTTTCCCGTAAACGGGGTTCATGAACAGATGAGGATATGTGATTGTCTTTCCCGTAATCGGGGTTCATGAACAGAAGAGGATATGTGATTGTCTTTCCCGTAATCGGGGTTCATGAACAGATGAGGATATGTGATTGTCTTTCCAGTAAATGGGGTTCATGAACAGATGAGGATATGTGATTGTCGTGGGTTCCACAGAATGCTGGTTGAGAATGGCTGCACTACGGTGATAATGGGTTGTATGTGTTTTTTCACAGGGCATATTTCCTAATTGTTGCTGGCTGTAATTGGTATTTCACTGATTTTTTGAGATGAAAGCCAACCCACCCCCTTCCCCCCCCCAAAGTGAAATCTCCTGCTAAATCAGTTTCTTAAAAAAAGATTACCAATCACAGCCTGCCTTCCGGTGCTCCTGAGAAGTATGGGTGATATCAACATGCCTCACTGCCTCCTAGGATAGCTGGACGGCTAAAATCCAATGAGAATACACGCCTTCAATGGCCACGTGTCCTCAACCACGAGAGTACCTTGCTGGGGAAGGGGGGGGAGGGGACCACTTGACAGAGCACCTTGTCCGCATGTTGATGAGTACAATGCGTATTCTGTAAGCCAATGGCTGGGAGATATGGTGGGATGACGGGACAGCTAGGGTTGGTCACCATCAGCATGTTGAGGTTCTCTAGTTGTCCAGAGAGAAGACAGGAGGTGGATTCAGGGGTGTATTTACCACAAGGCAAACAATGCATTTGCCTAGGGTGGCTATTTTCAAGGGGGGGCAGCACTGCCCCTTGGAAGAAGGGATGGAAGAAGGGACACATGTGGCATGGGGACCTGGTGGGTTCTGAGAGATGCTGTGGGTTTCATGACGGTGTATGCACAGCCCGGCTCTCGTTCCCGGGGGTGTCTGGAGCTGTGAAGGTGAGTGTCTCTCTCTCTCTCGCCATGGGGGATGGTGGCTGGTGTATGGGGGGCAGTGGTATTGGAAGGCTTGGGTGGAGGGCAGGTGCGTTCTTGGTCAATGTCAGGCTCTTTCTGCAGGGGGCACCAATTTTTGTGTTGCCTAGGGTGGCATTTTTCAGGGGGGGCAGCACTGCCCCTTGGAAGAAGGGAAGGAAGAAGGGACAGACACGTGGCATGGGGACCCGGTGGGCTCCGAGAGATGCTGTGGGTTTCATGATGGTGTATGCACAGCCCGACTCTCGTTCCCGGGGGTGTCCGGAGCTGTGAAGGGGAGTGTCTTTCTCTCTTGCCACGGGGGATGGTGGCTGGTGTATGGGGGGTGGGTAGGTAGTGGAAGGCTCGGGTGGAGGGCAGGGGTGCTCTTGGTCAATGTCAGGCTCTTTCTGAGGGGGGGGGGGCACCAATTTTTGTGTTGCCTAGGGCAGCACAAAACCTAAATACACCACTGGGTGGATTAGCGACACAATCGCAGGCGCTAAAAGTGTCGCCACCCATACGCAGCCGCAGCCATGTAATTCAGTACTTGACAGATTTTTTTGGGTCCGTAGGTGGAGTCAACCTTTAACCCTTTCTGGTCTTTTCCATCTCATCTGCAGACCGCCGGAATGCTGGCCATCACCCTGCTGGTCATCTTGTGGTATTTCGTATCGAGGTGCTCCTGTATGTGTTTGGAGGAGAGTCGGCGCACGTACGAGATGCTGGCGGATGTGGAGAACATTCTAGTCGAAGATGAAAGCAAGAAAGAGAAGAAGGAAGAGAAGGAGAAGTTCCTGGACGCTCTGGAGCACCACGGAGAGTACATGGACAGGAGGCTGCCCAAGTACATGCTGGAGAAGGAGGACCTGATTGTCACTAAGCTCACCTCGGAGAAACCAACTGATGGCCATGGACATGCCGAGGCTGAAGTCTCAATTCTATAGGTTATAATAAGTTACAATGTACAGTCTGATCACTGGGGGAGGGGAGACTGAGGAAATGCCTCCTCCTCCTTCTACAAAGTTACAATGTATAGTCTGATCACTGGGGGGGAGGGGGGACTGAGGAAATGCCTCCTCCTCCTTCTACAAAAAAACAATGTACAGTCTGATCACTGGGGGCGGGGAGACTAAGGAAATGCCTCCTCCTCCTTCTACAAAGTTACAATGTACAGTCTGATCACTGGGGGGGAGGAGGGACTGAGGAAATGCCTCCTCCTCCTTCTACAAAGTTATAATGTACAGTCTGATCACTGGGGGAGGGGAGACTGAGGAAATGCCTCCTCCTCCTTCTACAAAGTTACAATGTACAGTCTGATCACTGGGGGAGGAGACTGAGGAAATGCCTCCTCCTCCTTCTACAAAGTTACAATGTACAGTCTGATCGCTGGGGGAGGGGAGACTGAGGAAACACCTCCTTCTACAAAGTTACAATGTACAGTCTGATCACTGGGGGAGGGGAGACTAAGGAAATGCCTCCTCCTCCTTCTACAAAGCTACAATGTACAGTCTGATCACTGGGGGAGGGGAGACTGAGGAAATGCCTCCTCCTCCTTCTACAAAGCTACAATGTACAGTCTGATCACTGGGGGAGGAGACTGAGGAAATGCCTCCTCCTCCTTCTACAAAGCTACAATGTACAGTCTGATCACTGGGGGAGGAGACTGAGGAAATGCCTCCTCCTCCTCCTTATGATTCATTTACATAAACACTTATTTTAGTAACTTTGTATTGTGTATTTTTATTTCATTACTCATTACACCTTTTTGTTGTATTTTATGTTTTGTTGTATTTTTTTGTGTTTTTTGTTGTTGTTTTTTTTTCTTCTGTAAGTAGATTTTATTGCTTTGCTGCTAATTAGGTTCTAGTTGAGGTTTGATGAATTTTAGGAACAATATTTTCCTGATTTTTGAGCTTTCGGTTCATTTGCAGTCCATACCGGTTTTCACCCGTCTTCAATGCATCAGATAGTTTATTATGTTCATTTTTTCTCCCAAAAGTTCCTATTATATTATAAATATTACAACCAGGGGCGGACTGACCATTTGGAAACTCAGGCACTGCCCGAGGGCCCGGGGTCAGTAGGGGGCCCCATGAGATGCCCCTGGTACCTTTTTCATAGGCTTTTTTGAGTTGGGCAAGGACACAGGGGCCCCATGATCCCCTATTGCCCGGGGGCCCCATGAGTTGTCAGTCCACCCCTGATTACAAGTATCCTTTAATACGGGTCAAATTATTCACATTCAGTCATTTGATTCATTTAGATAAACACTTCTTTTAGTTACGTTATAATTTGTATATTTCATTTCTCATTACACCTTTTTGTTGTATTTTTTGTTTTGTTGTATTTTTTGTTTTGTTGTATTTTTTAGTGGGTTTTTTTTGTTGTTTTTTTTTCTTCTGTAAGTAGATTTTATTGCTTTGCTGCTAATTAGGTTCTAGTTGAAGTTTGATGAATTTTAGAAACAATATTTTCCTGATTTTTGAGCTTTCGGTTCATTTGCAGTCCATACCGGTTTTCACCCGTCCTCAATGCATCAGATAAAATACAACAAAAAGGTGTAATGAGAAATGAAATATAATCCACAAGATGAAGTTACTAAAAGAAGTGTTTATCTAAATGAATCAAATGACTGAATGTGAGTAATTTGAACCGTATTAAAGAATATTTGTAATATTTAAAAGAATAAAATGATGGTTGGGATGGTGACTGCGCCGGCACTCCAGCTTCACTGTAAAAGATGGCCCCGGGAAGGCAGTAGGTATACCTGACAGCCAGCTATTGGTAGGACAGAGTACCATGGGGTACGTACGGCAGAGCTGGCAGCCGGATCTATAGAGTTGGAACCACTCCGGATCAAACATAGAACCTGGGAGCACACCGGGATGGGTGGGAATGAGGAGTAGATCAGGATTTGCCAATCATATGAGGATGGCCCCACATGAGAGCAGATGATAAGGGATACCCCAAGGCATGGAGTCTAAGAGCCAGCTGGTATTCACCGGGGACCCCCATATGGGAGTGTTGGGCTTTCCTGCGTGCTGACACCAGGTTGCAGTCCCCAGGTGCACCCCGCTCTAGTACTCTGGACCACAAGTCAAGTAGGCTCCGTGAAGTGGGACAAGAGCTGGTAGATGTACTGCAGGTAGCAGAGGATTAACATGATCAACAGGTAACAGCTCAAAGATGAGGACAGGCAGCAGCCACAAATACCAGGATAGAAAACAGAGGTCAGGCCAGGCAGCAGCCACCGATACCAGGATAGAAACTAGAGGTCAGGGCAAGCAGCAGCCACCGATACCAAGATAGAAGCCAGAGGTCAGGGCAGGCAGCGGCCACAGATACCAGGATAGAAACCAGAAGTCATGGCAGGCAGCAGCCACAGATACCAGGATAGAAACCAGAGGTCATGGCAGGCAGCAGCCACCGATACCAGGATAGAAACCAGAGGTCAGGGCAGGCAGCAGCCACAGATACCAGGATAGAAGCCAGAGGTCAGGGCAGGCAGCGGCCACAGATACCAGGATAGAAACCAGAGGTCAGGGCAGGCAGCAGTCACCGATACCAAGATAGAAGCCAGAGGTCAGGGCAGGTAGCGGCCACAGATATCAGAATAGAGACTAGAGGTCAGGGAAAGCAGCAGCCACCCATACCAAGATAGAAGCCAGAGGTCAGGGCAGGCAGTGGCCACAGATACCAGGATAGAAACCAGAGGCCAGGGCAGGCAGCAGCCACCCATACCAGGATAGAAACCAGAGGTCAGGGCCAGTGGCGGACTGACCATTTGGAAACTCGGGCACTGCCCAAGTGCCCAGGGTCATTAGGGGGCCCCATAAGATGCCACTGGTACCTTTTTCATAGGCTTTTTTGAGTTTGGGCAAGGACACAAGGGCCCATGATCCCATATTGCCTGGGGGCCCCATCAGTTGTCAGTCCGCCCCTGGTCAGGGCAGGCAATGGACAAAGATAACCAGGACTAAACCAGAGGTCAAGGCAGGTAACGGACATATATACCAAAACATTAGAAAGAGGCAAAGAGTCAAGAAATAGTGCCAGAGGTTGCTACACAGGGATCAATGGAGGAATGTAGGCTGGGAAGGCACACCAGGTGTATAGCAGCTAGCATGTGAGCAAGAAGTGAGCAAGAAGATGGGGCAGAGGAAGGCAGTCCCTCTGATTGGATGCCGCAGTGAGCAGAGCCATTTATTGCCGCGCAGTGTATCTGGGCCTACAACCTGCCACCATGATAGCAGTGTTCGCACACGTAGCATTTCACTCATTTAAGAATGAAGATTTTCCTGCAGGTCTTTTTGATTGAAGGTAGAAAATGAAACAACTGATGTTTCCACTGCTGGGTTTTCGGCACTGACACCATGAAATGTAAGTAGTAAGGGCGGTTTCCTTCCGCTGTACAACACTGTGATCTGGATGTACATATGAGAAAACCGTCAGCGTTCCTCTGATTGATGGCCCCGGGGAGTGCAGAAGTTGGCAAGGACAATGGGTCCTCATTCCTGTTAGAAAGGAATATCCTATAATTAGAGAGATAATTGATACTGCTGATATTAATGCACATGACATTCGGTGTGGTCATCTCCGCGTCAAGATATGATCTGCAAGATTCTTCACACCCCGTAAAGCCTGACCAGATACCCAGAATTCCTAGTCCAATGCCATGGGAAAAAGCTGAGCACGTTAATTATAGGGATGAGGTTCAGGTTCGCCGTTATCATGGGTTAGAGATTCGCAGTCCTGGAGAAATATTGTGGACTGAATGGCTTTTGGAACTTTTGGCAGCAGGCTTAGAGGGGCCATTAAGGGGAATTTTGGATAAGACAACCCCTTCATTATAAAAGGGGGGGGGGGCACGGGGCAGTTGTGGCGTCAGTGAATTGGAAGTTGTAGCTGAATTCCATAGCAAAGTGGTTTTAAACCACCACAGTTGCCTTATTAACCCATTATTATCTCAGATCTGCCCAATGTTTTACCATCACAGAGAAGACTGGAGCCATGGTTGATACCCAGGCCAGACATGTCCATCTCCACTACGTTAGGGCTGAGGGGATTGATACGAGGGGCGCCCAAGTCAAATTTAATTTTCCAGGTATAAAAAGGAATGCTAATGTGGAGGAACTACACGCAGTAGTAAGTGGCAAGTGTGTCCTATTTCTGATAGGGGGCGCACATGTCGAGGGCCAGTCCAGAGATCGTTAATCAAGATGGCAGACACCAGTGTTAGTGCGTTCATGGAACATCGTACGGCGATGACGTTTCTTGTGAACGAAGGCGTAAAACCAGCAGATATCTACAGAAGGCTTCAAGCACAGTACAATGATGAGACACTCAGCCGCAGTAAGACATCTGAATGGTGTAAACTTTTCAAAGATGGCCGAACGTCCGTTAGTGACCATCCCAGCCGTGGTGGTTCCCAGACCATAGTAGTCATTCCTGTGAACATTCAATGTGTAGAACGCCTGATCCTGGTGTAGCACTACCCCCATAGGAGTCACTAAAGATTTGGGTCCTGCACAGCCAGGCAGCATGCATTTTTTACAGACTTGCATTTCAGAGACAGTAAACAGTCCTTGAACTTTTTGGGGGGGATTTTATTAGGGGTAACAACTTTCTGGCAATTATGAACAAGTTTTCACACAGCAATTTCTTCTTGGAGAGCCCTCCAGCCTCTTCTGGTGTACCACCCCAGACCCCAGATAAATCCTCTTCTTTACCTAGCTGTTTGGAGCAATCTCTGGGCAAGGGGATCCAGTGCCTGCCACTTTAGGATGAACAGTCCCAGGTAAGGAGCTAATTAGGTTTCCCACCAGAGTAATCTTTTCCCCTTAGCTGACCTTCAGGTCTTCTGCTGGGCAAGCTCCTTTCCTGGCTCCACAGGTAGTCCTCCCTCATGGGACTGCTGAGGCTGAGTGATCTTCCTGTCCAGCAACTCTGCCTGCAGGTAGGCCTCTCCCTGGGACCCCTCTCAAGCTCCTGCATCCCAGCCCCTCACTCCATCTTCCACCCGAACTCTTCCCTGCTTCTGAGCAGGCTCAGTCACTCCTAAGGGCTGTCCTGACCCCATGCCAAGCCTCCTGCCTGGGGATTGGTCAGGATCCCCTAAGTATGCAGATCAGACCCTCCTCAACCCTGCCCACTGCTTTCTTGAAACTTCTCGAGTCTCTAGATCTGTAGAACCTCTCAGCCCTGACCCAAATTTGACCCTACTGACTATTCCCAGGCTGCTGCTCAGCCTTTCTAATGAAAAAATTAGCCACTAGCTGCCCCTGGCTATCTACACTGGATAATCGATGCATAACCTGTTGTGAAATCGCACAAGAGATGAATCTTTCTGTGTTGATGTGAAGAGGGTTGAGGACACTGCTGGGGGTATTGATTTGAAGCGGGCAAGGACACTGCTTGGGGACGTTGATGTGAAGGGGGTTGAGGACACTGCTGGGGGTATTGATATGAAGCGGGCAAAGACGCTGCTAGGGGGTGTTGATGTGAAGGGGGCTGAGGACACTGCTGTGAATGAAGGGGGTTGTGATGTGAAGGGGGGTTCAGAACCCTACTCTGAAGGGGGACTGAGGACACTGCTGTGAAGTGGGGAAACTGTGATATGAAGCGGGGGACTGTGGTGTAAATGGGGAGTTGTGATATGCAGGGTGGACGGAGGACACTGATGTAAGAACGGGATTGTGATATAAGAGGAGAGGAGAAGCATGATGTGAAGGATCTGAGTAGCTGGACAAACATGCGAGAATATTTTACTGATTGGACCTCCATGAATTTGAATTCATTAAACCTGCTTTAAGCGCTTCCGACTGACAATCTGTATATTAGCATCCTCCCAGCAGGATGCCCGTGGGATACACTATTAAATGTATCACCCTTCAGACACATCCACTTTATGTGGCTGGTGGCTCTCAATCCCGCTGGAGGCTCTCAATCCCGCCGGAGGCTCTCAAGCCCACCGGTGGCTCTCAATCCCGCCGGTGGCTCTCAATCCTGCTGGTGGTTCTCAATTCTGCTGGTGGCTCTCAATCCTGCTGGTGGCTCTCAATCCTGCTGGTGGCTTTCAATCTCGCTGGTGGATCTCAATCCCGCTGGTGACTGTCAATCCTGCTGGTGGCTCTCAGTCCAGCTGGAGGTTTTCAATTGTGCTGGTGGCTCTCAATTCCATTGAAGACTCTCAATCCTTCAGGAGGCTCTCAATCCTGCAGGAGGCTCTCAATCCCGCTGGAGGCTCTCAATCCCGCTGGAGGCTCTCAATCCCGCTGGAGGCTCTCAATCCCGCTGGTGGCTTTCAATCCCACTGGTGGCTCTCAAACTCACTGGGGGCTGTCAATCCCCCTGGTGGCTCCCAATCCCTGGTGTCACTGACCACTCTGGTCTCCACTGACAGTTGGGAACCAATCAAAGTAGTTCCCAATTATATCACTATGTTGGGTATTAGAAAAACAACTTTTTTATTGATAATATCCCTCAGAAAGACAGGTTACCTTACACTCCATATCCAACATGTTTAAAATAAAAAAAAAAACCAATTGTCATGTAATTCCTGGGAGACATATAATCATCTATATAACTAGACACACAGGTCCAATCTGATAGGTTACACAAGGTAAGCGTTATTATTAGTATAGATATATGTCTCAGATATGTCCAAGCCTATGACATACAATGATTAATGCATATAAATTAAAGTGATTCTAAAGGCTTATTTTTTTTAAAGAATAACAAACATGTCATAATTACCTGTTGTGTGCAATGGAGCAGCCCGGATCCTCCTTTTCTTGGGTCCTCTGCAGGCTCTCCTGACCCCTCCCTCCTGTCAAGTGCCCCCACAGCAAGCAACTTGCTAGGGGGGGCACCCGCTGCTCCGTGTGTCCATTCATGCACAGAGCCGTGGCATGACCCCGCCTCTTCTCTCTTCTCATTGGCTCACTGGCTGTGATTGACAGCAGTGGGAGCCAATAGCTCCTGCTTCTGTCTTAGCCAATGAGAAGAGGGAGTCCCGGGATAGCCGAGACTCCAGTGTACAAGCGCTGGATCGAGAGGGGGCTTAGGTGAGTATTAGGGGGGGGGGGCTGCAGCACAGAGAAGGTTTTATACCTTCATGCATCGAAAGCATGAACGTAAAGAATCTTGAACCTTTAGAACCACTTTAAGTAGATAGAGTAATCCCACCTAGAGAAAGATGTAAGAGGATGCATAACTGCATGTAGCAAACCTGCCAGGGCATAAAGTCCCAGTCAAAAAACACTAACATCCCATAATACCAATGGATGGCTGTGGAGGAGGAGCATTGGTCAATGCCTCTGTCAAGGCCTGGAAGGCCTCCACACACTCCAGGAGACCAGCTTAGGCAATTTCCTTTTAGTTAGGCCAGTCAATGGTTTAGTCCAGGTACTGTAGTTGTGCAAAAATTTCCCAGAGCAGCTGACTAACCCCCAAAAATGGCATCACCTGCTTTATGGTTTGAGGGATAGGCCAAGCAATTGTGGTCGTGAACATCCCTGTCTCAGGGAGCCTCCTCCTTCTTGATATCCCACGTACAGGACTTGCAACATATCCAGAAGGTGTTATTCCTAGGTCAGGCTCAATCAGTTCCGGGACATGGCCATCCAGAGTCGAGGGCAAAAATGCCAAAATGCACTTTCCCCCAACCCTTCCCACCAGCCAATTCGTTCATGATGTGCAAGCTTCAGGAATCCTAGGCCCAGCAGGCACTTGTCATATTCACTTTGCAGCTTCTGGTCTGTCACTCAGGTTTTGCATTGACCTAAAAGTGCACAGTTTTTCCAAAGTGGTCCCACCACAGGAGGCAGGAAGGAAGGAGAGAGAACACAGGTCACACCCAGCTCTCTCCTGGCCACTCCCAGCAATGGGCTGATAGGAGTAGTGATGTCACCACTTCTGTTGGCCTTGTAATAGAAGGAAGATGCCCCCATCTCTAAAGTAAACCATTGCCAACAGGAAAGCCGCCCCTCCTGCCCACCTCTTGTCCTGGCCCTGGGCTCAATAATAACAAATCACCAAGGTGAGTGGCTGGAAAATGCTTCCATCTCCTCCAGCAGGTCATCACAACTCTCTGAAAGATGGCTAGTGAACTCTTCTTACAAAAAATCCACAAGAAAGAAAGGATACAGCACCTCAATGGCTAATGAACAGGATATATTTATTGGACGTAAAAAATGACAACGCCCCACCCATATGTTCCCACCCAAAAACTGGCCCCCACCACCCAAAGAAAACCCCTCCAGAAGGCACAGCTCCACCCCAGCAATAAACCCCTCCCCCACACCCCCTGTGTTCACAAGACTGTTATCAGAGCTTCAGTAAGGACATATGGTGGGCACTGAGCAGGTCCAGCCTACACCCCGGTAGCTGATTGACTCTGCGATCCAAAGGCCGTAAGATAAGTCCATCACTCAGTGCAACAGATAATAGGAAGAATCTCACCAGGTGGATCTCAGGACATCTGTGGTGGCAGGATATCATGCGGTCCCGGATAAGTCCATCACTGATGGATATGGTAAAATGCCTATTTGGTTTCCTGTTGAATATATACACATTTCTATACATTTTATACATATCTACTTTTATACTTTTTTTTATATTTCTAAATGTTTTGTATGAATATATATACAGTCAGGTCCATAAATATTGGGACATGGACACAATTCTAACATTTTTGGCTCTATACACCACCACAATGGTTTTGAAATTAAATGAACAAGATGTGCTTTAACTGCAGACTGTCAGCTTTAATTTGAGGGTATTTACATCCAAATCAGGTGAACGGTGTAGGAATGACAACAGTTTGCATATGTGCATCCCACTTGTTAAGGGACAAAAGTAATGGGACAGAATAATAATCATAAATCAAACTTTCACTTTTTAATACTTGGTTGCAAATCCTTTGCAGTCAATGACAGCCTGAAGTGTGGAACGCATAGACATCACCAGACGCTGGGTGTCATCCCTGGTGATGCTCTGCCAGGCCTTTACTGCAACTGTCTTCAGTTCCTGCTTGTTCTTGGGGCATTTTCCCTTCAGTTGTGTCTCCAGCAAGTGAAATGCTCCATCGGATTCAGGTCAGGTGATGGACTTGGCCATTGCAGAACATTCCACTTCTTTGGTTGCTTTTGCAGTCTGCTTTGGGTCATTGTCCATCTGCACTGTGAAGCGTCCAATGAGTTGTGAAGCATTTGGCTGAATATGAGCCGATAATATTCCCGAAACACTTCACAATTCATCCGGCTGCTTCTGTCAGCCGTCACATCATCAATAAATACAAGAGAAGCAGTTCCATTGGCAGCCATACATGCCCACGCCATGACACTACCACCACCATGATCACTGATGAGGTGGTATCTTAGGACCATGAGCAGTTCCTTCTCCATACTCTTCTCTTCCCATCACTCTGGTACAAGTTGATGTCGGTCTCATCTGTCCATAGGATGTTGTTCCAGAACTGTGAAGGCTTTTTTACATGTCGTTTGGCAAACTCTAATCTGGCCTTCCTGTTTTTGAGGCTCCCCAATGGTTTCCATCTTGTGGTGAACCCTCTGTATTCACTCTGGTGAAGTCTTCTCTTGATTGTTGACTTTGACACACATACACCTACCTCCTGGAGAGTGTTCTTGATCCGGCCAACTGTTGTGAAGGGTGTTTTCTTCACCAGGGAAAGAATTCTTCGGTCATCCACCACAGTTGTTTTCCGTGGTCTTCCGGGGTCTTTTGGTGTTGCTGAGCTCACCGGTGCGTTCCTTCTTTTTAAGAATGTTCCAAACAGTTGTTTTGGCCACGCCTAATGTTTTTGCTATCTCTCTGATGGGTTTGTTTTGTTTTTTCAGCCTAATGATGGCTTCACTGATAGTGACAGCTCTTTGGATCTCATCTTGAGAGTTGACAGCAACAGATTCCAAATGCAAATAGCACACTTGAAATGAACTCTGGACCTTTTATCTGCTCATTGTAATTGGGATAATGAGGGAATAACACACACCTGGCCATGGAACAGCTGAGAAGCCAATTGTCCCATTACTTTTATTCCCTTAACATGTGGGAGGCACATATGCAAACTGTTGTCATTCCTACACCGTTCACCTGATTTGGATGTAAATACCCTCAAATTAAAGCTGACAGTCTGCAGTTAAAGCACATCTTGTTCGTTTCATTTCAAATCCATTGTGGTGTATAGAGCCAAAAATGTTAGAATTGTGTCCATGTCCCAATATTTATGGACCTGCCTGTATATGTGTTGTGTGTATATTTTTTGCCTGCTGGGCTTTGTGGTACTTTAAGAAATCCTTGCTCAAGAAATGTCTGCTCAGCAACCCCTCCCATCAAGTGGACTTGAGAACAAAGGAATATTTCTTTTCAGAGATAAGAAGTAGAAGAGGATCACGCCTATATTCTGAAAGGAGATTTTTTTTGTGTAAAGTGACCAATCAAAGGCTAATATAATGCTTATGCTGCTCTCACGTGATGTTTGCATCATATTCAGGGGCGGACTGACCATTTGGAAACTCGGGCGCCGCCCGAGGGCCCGGGGTCAGTAGGGGGCCCCATGAGATGCCCCTGGTACCTTTTTCATGGGCAAGGACACAGGGGCCCCATGATCCCCTATTGCCTGGGGGCCCCATGAGTTGTCAGTCCGCCCCTGATCATATTGCATATATAAGCTCACTTTCTCATTATAATAAACTAGACGTGTTCATAGACTGAACTTATGTGTGTCAGTGTGAGCCTCTTCAAGTGTGCGTACATTCCAAAGCTAGCAAGATTAATTAGGACAGGAGCAGATAATCACCGGACTCTTAGTCCTCACTAAATCACACTGAGTGATGGACTTATCTTACAGCCTTTGGATTGCAGAGTCAATCAGCTACCGGGGTGTAGGCTGGACCTGCTCAGTGCCCACCATATGTCCTCATTGAAGCTCTGATACAAGGGAGGAAAAGTCCTCTCTTTTGGTGGGACTTTAACGACACAATTTACTTGTATGATAAATTTCAACAATTCAAAAGAAATTTTTTATAAAAACAATATGAAATTTTATTTTTAAAATCTTCAAAAATAAATATAAATCTACAATCCATATTGCGGCGGAGTCATCAGAGATGGTATTGCAATGCTAATCATGGATCATGCACGGTTCACACTTGACATGTTTCGAGATCAACAAAAATCTCTTCCTCCAGAAGTGCTCAAGAAGGCATGACGTATGATTCCATGTGAGGTGAAACCGGCAGGAAATATTAAAAACAAATTGGGCTCACAGCCATCAAGCAGCTTCTTGGGATAGACCTGGTCACCAACACTTCCTCACGCAAATTCCTTGCGGTCATCGCCAGTGGTGTATGTTGTTTTTGTGCTGCCCTAGGCAACACAAACATCGGGCGCCCCCCCAAATTAAAAGGAAAAAAGCAACCCTCCCTGCAAAAACTTAAGCCGCCTTATGCTGGCATCCATCCTAGATACTCTCCATCCCGATGTACACACCCTATAGTTTATCCAACCTACCCCAAAGGAATCCTCCCCATACATATACCCCGATGCATGCCCTTCTGATCACCCCCCCCCACATATCGCTAACCTGATCACCCCCCCCACATACCACCAACCTGATCACCCCCCCCCACATACCACCAACCTGATCACCCACCCCCCACATACCACCAACCTGATCACCCCCCCCCACATACCACCAACCTGATCACACACCCCCACATACCACCAACCTGACCACCCCCCCCCCCACATACCACCAACCTGATCGCACACCCCCACATACCACCAACCTGACCACCCCCCCCCCACATACCACCAACCTGATCACCCCCCCCACATACCACCAACCTGATCACCCCCCCCCACATACCTCCAACCTGATCACCCCTCCCCACATACCACCAACCTGATCACCCCCCCCACATACCACCAACCTGATCACACACCCCCACGTTCCTGATCGCATCCCCCCATTATACTGCCAAACTGATCAACCCCGCCCACATACCACCAACCTGATTGCACCCCCACAAATACCGCCAACCTGATTGCACCCCCACAAATGCCGCCAACCTGATCACACACCCCAGTTATACCAACCTGATCACCCCCTTACACACACACACATAACACCAACCTGAACCCCCCCCCCACACACACACCTGATCACACCCTCCCACATACCGACAACCTAACCACAATCCCCTCTCTAATCACACCCTCAGATCCCTCCATTCTGATCACCCCCCAAATACTCCCCTCTCCCATCACACACACCTCGTACCAGTCCCCCCAGGTCTCACCAGTCCTGCGGCTCCTCTATATGGAGCCAGGATGATCAGCCGTGTATCAGGCAGTCAGAAGAAGATCTCTACCAGGATTACAAGTGGAAGCGGCAGCATTGAGCGGGGAACCTCCTCCTCCACACCGCCATTCCGGAGCTTACCTGACAGCGGGACCCTGCCCCTTCCCTGCATGCACCAGGGATGAGCCCACCGCTCCATCCTCCTCGGATCCATTCTGATAGTGGGGTCAGCTCATCGTCCCGCTGTGCCTCGGTGGGATCTACTGCTCTCCCAGCAGCTTACTAAACAGCAAACTAAAACGTCCACGCTGGGCCCTCTCTCCTACCGGGTGGAAGTTTTAGTTTGCCTGTCGAGGGGACAAGTATTTTAAAAATCCGAATTCCTAGCAAGCGGCTGAGGCTCCGGAATTTACTACAGTTCTGCCAGGGGGCAGCGCCGTCCCCCCTTAAAAATGCTGCCCTAGACAAACGCCTTGTTTGCCTCGCGGTAAACACACCCCTGATCATCGCTTCTCACTCATACACCGCCCTATCAGAACCAACCAGCAGGTAATCTTGTTGACGGTGCATTTGGGAGGGGCCCCTTCAGGAGGCGTTTGGGCGGCTTTTATCATCCACTGGTCTCAGTTTTTTCTTTTTTAATTTTTGTTTCATCATTTTTGCCTGAGATATTTGAGAAATCCGTGGCTGTGTTCACAAAACAATTTGTTTTTAATATTTCCTGCCGGTTTCACCTCACATGGAATCATACGTCATGCCTTCTTGGGCAATTCTGAAGAAGAGATTTTTGTTGATCTCAAAACGCATCAACTGTGAACCGTGCATGATCCATGATTAGCATTGCAACACCATCTCTGACGACACCGCCGCAGTATGGATTGTAGATTTATATTTATTTGTGAAGAAGGGACATTCTTCCCACTGACCCCCAATGTATTCTTCCCACTGACCCCCAATGTAAGGGACATTCTTCCCACTGACCCCCAATGTAAGGGGCATTCTTCCCACTGACCCCCAATGTAAGGGACATTCTTCCCACTGACCCCCAATGTATTCTTCCCACTGACCCCCAATGTAAGGGACATTCTTCCCACTGACCCCCAATGTAAGGGACATTCTTCCCACTGACTCCCAATGTAAGGGACATTCTTCCCACTGACCCCCAATGTAAGGGGCATTCTTCCCACTGACCCCCAATGTAAGGGACATTCTTCCCACTGACCCCCAATGTATTCTTCCCACTGACCCCCAATGTAAGGGACATTCTTCCCACTGACCCCCAATGTAAGGGACATTCTTCCCACTGACCCCCAATGTAAGGGGCATTCTTCCCACTGACCCCCAATGTAAGGGACATTCCTCCCACTGACCCCCAATGTAAGGGACATTCCTCCCACTGAACACCAATGTAAGAGACATTCTTCCCACTGACCCCCCCAATGTAAGGGACATTCTTCCCACTGACCCCCAATGTAAGGGACATTCTTCCCACTGACCCCCAATGTAAGGGACATTCTTCCCACTGACCCCCAATGTAAGGGACATTCTTCCCACTGACCCCCAATGTATTCTTCCCAGTGACCCCCAATGTAAGGGGCATTCTTCCCACTGACCCCCAATGTAAGGGGCATTCTTCCCACTGACCCCCAATGTAAGGGGCATTCTTCCCACTGATCACCAATGTAAGGAACATTCTTCCCACTGACCCCCCAATGTAAGGGACATTCTTCCCACTGACCCCCAATGTAAGGTGCATTCTTCCCACTGACCCCCAATGTAAGGGACATTCTTCCCACTGACCCCCAATGTAAGGGACATTCTTCCCACTGACCCCCAATGTAAGGGACATTCTTCCCACTGACCCCCAATGTAAGGGACATTCTTTCCACAGACCCCCAATGTAAGGGACATTCTTCCCACCGATCACAAATGTAAGGGACATTCGTCCCACTGACCCCCCAATGTAAGGGACATTCTTCCCACTGACCCCCAATGTAAGGGACATTCTTTCCACTGACCACCAATGTAAGGGACATTCTTCCCACCGATCACAAATGTAAGGGACATTCGTCCCACTGACCCCCCAATGTAAGGGACATTCTTCCCACTGACCCCCAATGTATTCTTCCCACTGACCCCCAATGTAAGGGACATTCTTCTCACTGACCCCCCAATGTAAGGAGCATTCTTCCCACTGACCCCCAATGTAAGGGACATTCTTCCCGCTGACCCCCAATGTAAGGGGCATTCTTCCCGCTGACCCCCAATGTAAGGGGCATTCTTCCCGCTGACCCCCAATGTAAGGGACATTCTTCCCGCTGACCCCCAATGTAAGGGACATTCTTCCCACTGACCCCCCAATGTAAGGGACGTTCTTCCCACTGACCCCCAATGTAAGGGACGTTCTTCCCACTGACCCCCAATGTAAGGGACATTCTTCCCACTGACCCCCAATGTAAGGGACGTTCTTCCCACTGACCCCCAATGTAAGGGGCATTCTTCCCACTGACCCCCAATGTAAGGGACGTTCTTCCCACTGACCCGCAATGTAAGGGACATTCTTCCCACTGACCACCAATGTAAGGGACATTCTTCCCACTGACCACCAATGTAAGGGACATTCTTCCCACTGACCCCCCAATGTAAGGAGCATTCTTCCCATTGACCCCCAATGTAAGGGACGTTCTTCCCACTGATCACCAATGTAAGGGACATTTTTCCCACTGACCCCCAATGTAAGGGACGTTCTTCCCACTGACCCCCAATGTAAGGGGCATTCTTCCCACTGACCCGCAATGTAAGGGACATTCTTCCCACTGACCACCAATGTAAGGGACATTCTTCCCACTGACCCCCCAATGTAAGGAGCATTCTTCCCATTGACCCCCAATGTAAGGGACGTTCTTCCCACTGATCACCAATGTAAGGGACATTTTTCCCACTGACCCCCAATGTAAGGGACGTTCTTCCCACTGACCCCCAATGTAAGGGGCGTTCTTCCCACTGACCCCCAATGTAAGGGACGTTCTTCCCACTGACCCGCAATGTAAGGGACATTCTTCCCACTGACCACCAATGTAAGGGACATTCTTCCCACTGACCCCCCAATGTAAGGAGCATTCTTCCCATTGACCCCCAATGTAAGGGACGTTCTTCCCACTGATCACCAATGTAAGGGACATTTTTCCCACTGACCCCCAATGTAAGGGACATTGTTCCCACTGACCCCCCAATGTAAGGGACATTCTTCCCACTGACCCCCCAATGTAAGGGACATTCTTCCCACTGATCCCCAATGTAAGGGACATTCTTCCCACTGACCCCCAATGTAAGGGACATTCTTCCCACTGACCCCCAATGTAAGGGACATTCTTCCCACTGACCCCCCAATGTAAGGGACATTCTTCCCACTGACTCCCCAGTGTAAGGGACATTCCTCCCACTGACCCCCAGTGTAAGGGACATTCTTCCCACTGACCCCCAGTGTAAGGGACATTCTTCCCACTGACCCCCAGTGTAAGGGACATTCTTCCCACTGACCCCCAATGTAAGGGACATTTTTCTATTGACCCTTTGTGAAATAATCTTAGCAGGGGTTCTGTGACAACGGCTGCAACAGACCAATGCCTGTAGACACTACTAGAGTGGAGCGGGGGAGGGGTAATGTTTAAAATCTATTATATCACTGCTCCTTGCGGTTTGCATAGGACACAATTGTACATGAACAGAACCTATTCTACTTGTCACAGCTATCAAAGTTCTACGTTTCCCTGCACAGCACAGCACAGCACAGCGCAGCGCAGCGCAGCACATATGTTTCTGTACACACTTCCTTCGTGCCTTTGTTGGCCAGCTCCTCCACCCTTGCTCACTCTTCTCACATTCATCTTGTTAGTATGACATCCATCCACTAAATCCTCAGATACAGAAAAGGGAAAGACAACAGGCAGAACAAACCCTAACACTGCCTGAGCCGCTGTGGTCCAACAGTCCCCCAGAATTTGGTGAATTCATCCCCCACAATGTCCTCAGGAGGAAAAGGTAAAATGATGAACGTCGCCTCCTTCATCAAAGAACGCTTCAACATCGTTGAGAACTCCATTCTTTTGATGGTCCTTCTCGGATTAGAGAAGCTGATGGACCTGGAATTTAGGTGTCCCGCTGACAGACCCCCCCTGGCGATCGTCTACAGCTTGGTGTTCCTCGTCGTACCGGCTGTAATTGTTGGAGCTATGGCGTGCTATCTAAGACAAGGAGGGATGTGCTGCAGAAGAGGGAGCAAAGCTGAAATCAAAACGGGCGCTGAGGAGGGCGACAGGACCGTTGAATCAGAAACGTCTTTCCAAAATCTGGAAGTGGTGGCAGTGGAGACCGAAACCGAGAACGCAACGTGTAGACGCTACTGCGCAAATATGCCGAGTTGTGCCTTTGAAATGAAGGTTGTCGTGTCTTGGATACTGATTGTGTTCACAGATGGACGATACGGGGAATGTTTGGTGAAGTCCGTGGATGAGCTGATAGAATTAAAAAATACAAATATCTGTGATAGACCTCCGCTGAGCTGGATAGAAATACGAAATAAGTACCTGATACAAATGTCCCAGGTAAGTACATTTTTCACCTATGAGATCACTGAACCAGTCACATCAGTCTCTGCACCAGAGGAGCTTACACTCTAATGTCCCCTCCCCCACAGTCCCATTAGTCTCTGTACCAGAGGAGCTTACACTCTAATGTCCCCTCCCCCAGAGTCACATCAGTCTCTGCACCAGGGGAGCTTACACTCTAATGTCCCCTCCCCCAGAGTCACATCACTCTCTGCACCAGAAGAGCTGACACTCTAATGTCCCCTCCTCACGGTCACATCAGTCTCTGTACCAGAGGAGCTGACACTCTAATGTCCCCTCCCCCACAGTCACATCAGTCTCTGTACCAGAGGAGCTGACACTCTAATGTCCCCTCCCCCACAGTCACATCAGTCTCTGTACCAGAGGAGCTGACACTCTAATGTCCCCTCCCCCACAGTCACATCAGTCTCTGCGCCAGAGGAGATTACACTCTAATGTCCCCTCCCCCACAGTCACATCAGTCTCTGCGCCAGAGGAGCTTACACTCTAATGTCCCCTCCCCCACAGTCACATCATTCTCTGCACCAGAGGGGATTACTCTCTAATGTCCCCTCCCCCACAGTCACATCAGTCTCTGTACCAGAAGAGCTGACACTCTAATGTCCCCTCCCCCACAGTCACATCAGTCTCTGCACCAGAGGAGCTTACGCTCTAATGTCCCCTCCCCCGCAGTCACATCAGTCTCTGCACCAGAGGAGCTTACGCTCTAATGTCCCCTCCCCCGCAGTCACATCAGTCTCTGCACTAGAGGAGCTTACACTCTAATGTCCCCTCCCCCACAGTCACATCAGTCTCTGTACCAGAGGAGCTTACACTCTAATGTCCCCTCCCCCACAGTCACATCAGTCTCTGTACCAGAGGAGCTTACACTCTAATGTCCCCTCCCCCACAGTCCCATCAGTCTCTGTACAGAGGAGCTTACACTCTAATGTACCCTCCCCACAGTCACATCAGTCTCTATACCAGAGGAGCTTACACTCTAATGTCCCCTCCCCCGCAGTCCCATCAGTCTCTGTACCAGAGGAGCTTACACTCTAATGTACCCCCCCCCCCACAGTCCCATCAGTCTCTGTACCAGAGGAGCTTACACTCTAATGTCCCCTCCCCCGCAGTCCCATCAGTCTCTATACCAGAGGAGCTTACACTCTAATGTCCCCTCCCCCGCAGTCCCATCAGTCTCTGTACCAGAGGAGCTTACACTCTAATGTCCTCTCCCCCACAGTCACATCAGTCTCTGTACAGAGGAGCTTACACTCTAATGTCCCCTCCCCCACAGTCACATCAGTCTCTGTACAGAGGAGCTTACACTCTAATGTCCTCTCCCCCACAGTCACATCAGTCTCTGTACAGAGGAGCTTACACTCTAATGTCCCCTCCCCCACAGTCACACACTATTATTATTATACATGTATATAGCTCTGACATAGACCGCAGTGCCGGACGCATGGCTTAGGATTGCTTGTCTGCTAGACACCCATACACACACAGATCCCTGTCTGGCAGACTTGCTGGCACTGATCTGAATGCAATGTCATGCAGGTCACCAGCAAACGTTCACTGAGCATAGACTCTGGTCCTTGCTGGCCTCCCCAAATGGCCATAGGTTCTATGGGCCGGCTGGTTCTGATGGGCGACACCCCAATCACAGCATCTTTCTTGTAAATGGTATCTTCCTGAAACTCTCGGGACTAAAGAAGTGTGTTACGTCCTATATACACACACAGTATATATATATATACAGGGGGGGCAGAAACCCACCCGTCACAGTAACCTCGCCACCCCCAGTCCCGCCCTCCAGTCCCGCCATTCCTGGAAAAAGAGAAATAATGGGAGTGGTCAGGGCTTACGGTCCCTGCCCCTGATCCACAGCCAACCTTCTCTCTCCATCCACAGACCACCCTCTCCCCCCCATTCACAACTCACCCGCCCCCCCCACTATTCCTCCCACTGACACCAATGATGGGGCACTATTCCTCCCACTGACACCAATGATGGGGCACTATTCCTCCCACTGACACCAATGATGGGGCACTATTCCTCCCGCTGACACCAATGATGGACACTATTCCTCCCGCTGACACCAATGATGGGGCACTATTCCTCCCACTGACACCAATGATGGGGCACTATTCCTCCCACTGACACCAATGATGGGGCACTATTCCTCCCACTGACACCAATGATGGGGCACTATTCCTCCCACTGACACCAACGATGGGGCACTATTCCTCCCACTGACACCAACGATGGGGCACTATTCCTCCCACTGACACCAACGATGGGGCACTATTCCTCCCACTGACACCAATGATGGGGCACTATTCCTCCCACTGACACCAATGATGGGGCACTATTCCTCCCACTGACACCAATGATGGGGCACTATTCCTCCCACTGACACCAATGATGGGGCACTATTCCTCCCACTGACACCAATGATGGGGCACTATTCCTCCCACTGACACCAATGATGGGGCACTATTCCTCACACTGACACCAATGATGGGGCACTATTCCTCCCACTGACACCAGTGATTGGGCACTATTCCTCCTAATTCCAAAGCTGCAATGTTTACTGCCACTGTCGCAAGGACATTTTCTACTTCAAATGGCCACAGTCTGGCCCCCTGTTTGAGTATTCCTGTAGGCATACAACCCATTGTCACATACTAGGAAGGTCAGGTAACATGTGTTGTATGCATAGTGTCAGGAATGGATTCACCACTGGTGGTGGGACTCACCTGCTGTGTGGGCTGCAGTACCAGGGCTGGCCAGCGGGTGCTCTCAGCAACCAGAAGCTCACTCCTGCAATCAGCCATCACCTGAGGCTGATTGCAGGAGGTGTATTTAAGGAATGGCCAGACCTGCAGTCAGTGCCTTGGCG
This sequence comes from Staurois parvus, assembly GCF_062004578.1. Classification (NCBI taxonomy): domain Eukaryota; kingdom Metazoa; phylum Chordata; class Amphibia; order Anura; family Ranidae; genus Staurois; species Staurois parvus. Next base: position 53,585 of record NW_028321494.1, read on the forward strand.
TATTGTTTCCCATGAGCCCCTGTACCTGGTATCCTGTGTTCCTGCCTAGTTGCTGACCGTCTCCTGTTTAACCCCTGGCTTGCCTGACCATCCTTCTGCTTGATCCTCTGTACCGCACTGCCCGTGAGTTACTGAACCCGGCTTGTGACCCTGACCATTCTCTGCCTGCTCCTCCGGTACCTCGCTGCCCGCACGTTGCTGAACCCGGCTCGTGACCCTGACCATTCTCTGCCTGCTCCTCCGGTACCTCGCTGCCCGCACGTTGCTGACCTGGCCTGCCTGACTACGCCTTACGCTACCCAGACGATCCATCCATCCCGCACGGATCTGTCCCGGTTACCAGGTCTGCCAGCCTCTTCACGTCAGGCTCCTTTCCCCGCACACCTCTGACGACGCTCTCTACCATTGCCGGACGTACTCAGGGGTCGCGACCTGGTCTCAGTCTGCCCCAAGTCCATCCCCACCATCAGGGGCCCTGGTGAATAGCAGATTGGGACTTAGACCCTGCGCCCTGTACAGTACCTAACAGCCTGCTTGACCATTCCACCTCTCCAGCCCTGACTACGCTTGTGTTCCCACACATTTCTGGTCATACCCGGATCCCTAACAGAACACCAAGGCCAGTCCTGACCAGAAGTGGCTGCACAGGGAAGCCATCTTGGCTTGTGAAGGCTGCATCCTGAGGATGTTGTGTACTTGTCGCTGTTAGTCTTAGATGACAGTCAGATGCCTCTCCGACTCTGAAGGAGTATCCCCGGGATCAGCTGCTAGAATGAAGGAGTATCCCCGGGATCAGCTGCTAGAATGAAGGAGTATCCCCGGGATCAGCTGCTAGAATGAAGGAGTATCCCCGGGATCAGCTGCTAGAATGAAGGAGTATCCCCGGGATCAGCTGCTAGAATGAAGGAGTATCCCCGGGATCAGCTGCTAGATTGAAGGAGTATCCCCGGGATCAGCTGCTAGAATGAAGGAGTATCCCCGGGATCAGCTGCTAGAATGAAGGAGTATCCCCGGGATCAGCTGCTAGAATGCATACAAGTTGCTCATTCACTAGTAGATCAGGGCACAGAGTTCTCTGAGGTGCAGCTGTTGATCCAGGTTTGTGCTGAGTTGGCTCGGTCCTGTACCCCTGAAAGCAGGGATGACTTTTTCCCCCCATTTAGTGCAGATCAAGTGGAATCGCTGGTATGGTTGTTGGAGGAGGATCCAGATTGCTTCCATCAGCACTATGCAGCATGTCCATCACATGTGCTGAGGGAGTGTATAGACGCAGTGCAGTCATTGATCAGACAGGCTATGTGTAAGCTGAGTGTTGTTCAACCCTTACTGCAGACATGGAATGACTTGTTGCACCCAGCCTCAGTCAGCTTGCAACAACCCCGTCCTGCTTCTAATCTATTTCTGCAAAGCTCTATTCCTGCATCCCCAACAGCACCCCCAGTTCCAGCCCAGTATACCCTCCAATCCCCACAGCACCCCCAGTGACAGCCCAGTATACCCTCCAATCCCCACAGCACCTCCAGTTCCAGCCCAGTATACCCTCCAATCCCCACAGCACCCCCAGTATACCCTCCAATGCCCACAGCACCCCCAGTATACCCTCCAATCCCCACAGCACCCCCAGTTCCAGCCCGGTATACCCTCCAATCCCCACAGCACCCCCAGTGAAAGCCCGGTATACCCTCCAATCCCCACAGCACCCCCAGTGACAGCCCAGTATACCCTCCAATCCCCACAGCACACCCAGTGACAGCCCGGTATACCCTCCAATCCCCACAGCACCCCCAGTTCCAGCCCAGTATACCCTCCAATCCCCGCAGCACCCCCAGTGACAGCCCAGTATACCCTCCAATCCCCACAGCACTCCCAGCCCAGTATACCCTCCAATCCCCACAGCACCCCCAGTGACAGCCCAGTATACCCTCCAATCCCCACAGCACCCCCAGTGACAGCCCAGTATACCCTCCAATCCCCACAGCACCCCCAGTGATAGCGCAGTATACCCTCCAATCCCCACAGCACTCCCAGTTCCAGCCCAGTATACCCTCCAATCCCCACAGCACCCCTAGTTCCAGCCCAGTATACCCTCCAATCCCCACAGCACCCCCAGTGACAGCCCAGTATACCCTCCAATCCCCACAGCACCTCCCAGTGACAGTCCAGTATACCCTCCGTTCCCCACAGCACCTCCCAGTTCCAGCACAGTATACCCTCCGATCCCCACAGCACCCCCAGTTCCAGCCCAGTATACCCTCCAATCCCCACAGCACCCCCAGTGACAGCCCAGTATACCCTCCAATCCCCACAGCACCCCCAGTTCCAGCCCAGTATACCCTCCAATCCCCACAGCACCCCCAGTTCCAGCCCAGTATACCCTCCAATCCCCACAGCACCCCCAGTTCCAGCCCAGTATACCCTCCAATCCCCACAGCACCCCCAGTTCCAGCCCGGTATACCCTCCAATCCCCACAGCACCCCCAGTTCCAGCCCGGTATACCCTCCAATCCCCACAGCACCCCCAGTTCCAGCCCGGTATACCCTCCAATCCCCACAGCATCCCCAGTGACAGCCCGGTATACCCTCCAATCCCCACAGCACCCCCAGTTCCAGCCCGGTATACCCTCCAATCCCCACAGCACCCCCAGTTCCAGCCCGGTATACCCAGCCTGATGATCCTACCCGGCCTGATGATCCTACCTGGCCTGTGACCCGATGCAGTCTGATGACCCGATGCAGCCTGATGACCCGATGCAGCCTGATGACCCGATGCAGCCTGATGACCCGGTGTTCGTGATCCACCCTGATGACCCTATCCACCCTGATGACCCGATCCAGCCTGATGACCCGATCCAGCCTGATGACCCGATCCAGCCCGATGACCCGATCCAGCCCGATGACCCGATCCAGCCCGATGACCCAGTGTTCGTGATCCAGCCTGATGACCCAATCCAGCCTGATGACCCGATCCGGCCTGATCATCCTACACAGCCTGATGATCTTATCCAGCCAGATGACTCGGTGCCCGCTGTCGAGCTTGGTGACTCGGTGCCCGCTGTCGAGCCAGATGACTCGGTGCCCGCTGTTCTGCCAGATGACTCGGTGCCCGCTGTCGAGCTTGGTGACTCGGTGCCCGCTGTCGAGCCAGATGACTCGGTGCCCGCTGTCGAGCCAGATGACTCGGTGCCCGCTGTTCTGCCAGATGACTCGGTGCCTGCTGTCGAGCTTGGTGACTCGGTGCCCGCTGTCGTGCCAGACGACTCGGTGCCTGCTGCCCAGCCTGACGTGCCTCTGTCCGCTGCCCAGCCTGACGTGCCTTTGTCCGCTGCCTAGCCTGACGTGCCTCTGTCCGCTGCCCAGCCTGACATCCTCCGCTCGCTGCCCAGCCTGAAGTGCCAACCCCTGATGTCCAGCTAAACTGGCCAATAACTGGTTCCCAGCCTGCTCCTGGAGATCCTGTGTCCAGTAACCTGCCTTCCTGGGTTCTCCTACACAAAGAGAAGTCTACCAGCAGGAAACCCAGCCAGCTGGTTGACTCCGGCAGTAGGATATTCAGCCAGTTACCTGACCCGGGCGGTGGAACATATTGCTCACTAAAGGACTGTTTGGAGCGTCCTGAGGCCGCTTCTTGAGGGGGGGTACTGTCAGGAATGGATTCACCACTGGTGGTGGGACTCACCTGCTGTGTGGGCTGCAGTACCAGGGCTGGCCAGCGGGTGCTCTCAGCAACCAGAAGCTCACTCCTGCAATCAGCCATCACCTGAGGCTGATTGCAGGAGGTGTATTTAAGGAATGGCCAGACCTGCAGTCAGTGCCTTGGTGTATTGTTTCCCATGAGTCCCTGTACCTGGTATCCTGTGTTCCTGCCTAGTTGCTGACCCTGCTTGATCCTGACCTTTGCTGACCGTCTCCTGTTTAACCCCTGGCTTGCCTGACCATCCTTCTGCTTGATCCTCTGTACCGTGCTGCCCGTGAGTTACTGAACCCGGCTTGTGACCCTGACCATTCTCTGCCTGCTCCTCCGGTACCTCGCTGCCCGCACGTTGCTGACCCGGCCTGCCTGACTACGCCTGACGCTATCCAGACGATCCATCCATCCATCCCGCACGGATCTGTCTCTGTTACCAGGTCTGCCAGCCTCTTCACGTCAGGCTCCTTTCCCCGCACACTTCTGGCGACGCTCTTTACCATTGCCGGACATACTCAGGGGTCGCGACCTGGTCTCAGTCTGCCCCAAGTCCATCCCCACCATCAGGGGCCCTGGTGAATAGCAGATTGGGACTTAGACCCTGCGCCCTGTACAGTACCTAACGGCCTGCCTGACCATTCCACCTCTCCAGCCCTGACTACGCCTGTATTCCCACACATTTCTGGTCATACCCGGATCCCTAACACATAGCTTCTGTACTCTCTATGTATTGTATGTTTTTCCTACACTTGTAATTAGTTAGTATGTATAGCATTCTTGATTCGTAAAGCACATTCATGTACTACAGAGGGTTCTGCTTCTGTTCCCTACTGCAGAGATACATTAAAGAGACAATAGAGAAAGGAAGGGATATAATACACAAAGTGCCAACATCCCTAACGAATACAAGGGGGGGAGTCCTCTTTTTTGGTGGGACTTTAACAGCACAATTTACTTATATGGGGAATTTCAACAATTCAAAGATTTTTTTATAAAAAGATATGAAATTTTATTTTTACACTCTTCAAAAACAAACATAAAGCTACAATCCATACTGCGGCGGTGTCATCGGAGATGGTATTGCAATGGTAATCATGGATCATGCATGGGTCGCACTTGACGCGTTTCGAGATCAAGAAGGCATGACGCATGATTTCATGTCAGGTAAAAAGCGCCAAGAAATTTAAGAACACATGTAACGGAACCGTCCCAGCCTGTGCTGAGTACTTCCGTTATAATACCGCTTCCCCGTCCGAACACCGACCACAGACACCACAGATTTGAAGTAAACCAGGAAATAGACTACTTTATTTTAACACAGAGACAAGATATATACATTCAAGGGAACAACCTCCCCCCTGCATAATGACACAGGACGAGGCAATCTACCTTTAGTAACAAGAGACACACCAACAGACAGTCCCATCAGGAGGGAGGGCTGCTGGAAACACCCCCCACTAAGACAATACACAAACACATCCATCCCATAATAGTTTGCTCCCAAGCAAGACACACAATAGAACAATGGGATGCACCACATGGCATTAAACAATCCACAACCCCCCCACCCCAATATTAGGACAGATAACCCTGTACCCAGGGGCAGACTGACCATTTGGAAACTCGGGCACTGCCCGAGGGCCCGGGGTCAGTAGGGGGCCCCATGAGATGCCCCTGGTACCTTTTTCATAGGCTTTTTTGAGTTTAGGCAAGGACACAGGGCCCCTATGATCCCCTATTGCCCGGGGGCCCCATGAATTGTCAGTCCGCCCCTGCTTGTACCCCTAACAGGCACAGGGTGACATAAGAGGGATATGGGGAGCTGAGACAGGGGTCTCCCCACCCCTCCAAAGTGAGCTGTGTTCCATGAGCCCCCCACCCAAAGTGACTCCCGTCACAACGCATTGTTATATGAACTCAGCCACGGATTTCACATATATCGCAGGCAAAAAATGATGAAACAAAAATTAATAAAGAAAAAACTAAGACCAGTGGATGATAAATGCCGCCCAAATGCATCCTGAAGGGGCCCCTCCCAAATGCACCGTCAACAAGATTACCTGCTGGTTGGTTCTGATAGGACAGTGCTGCAATGTAAATAATAAAAAGCAATATTAATATCAATTGGATATAAAACCCTTTTTCAGTTTAAGAACTAGCGGCATGTACCTGATGGGAGACTGAAATGATGAGGTCGGCCTCACTTGTGTCACTAGCCCTGACCCCGCTGGAGTTGGAACACAGGGAGTTTAGGACCCAGGGGAACAAGAGTGCCAGTAGTTGTTGTTTGCAGCTCTTGCAGATGATGACCTTGGAAGGCTGATGATCCTCTGATCTTGGCACAGTAGTAGTAGGCAGAGCAGGTTTTGTAGATTGCCAGGGGTGCACCAGAGCAAGGCAGGTAGTGAGGACAAGAGACAGGAGCAGTGTCATAGGAATAGCCGGGGTCATCAACAGTCGGGCAGCACGGTCAAGATTCAGAAGGAAAAGCCAAGGTCAGGAGCAGAGCCGAAGTCAGGAACAGGTATCAGGAGAGCAATCAGAGTCAGGTGAGGAGCAAGCCGGGTCAGCAACAAAGGAATCACTCAGGAACAAGCAGGACACGGGGGAGCTGAAGACCAGTCAGCACTGAACATGAGCAGAGACACACCTTAAATAGGCCGTCTGGCGCCAATCTTCGGCGTGCGTGTGCGCGATCGCGCATTCCTGCGTGCATGCCTGAAAAATGATGAAACAAAAATGAATAAAGAAAAAACTAAGACCAGTGGATGATAAATGCTCACAGTCATCAAGCATGCCTCGTCGGATAGACCTGGTATATTGCCCCATATTGGGCTGTCTTTCACATCTCAATCCTGATTATTATTAGGTCATCAACATTTTCTCACGCAAAGTCTTCCGGCAAGAAGAATCGCGATCGGAAATGTGCATAGGAATTCCCGGATAGGAATTCTTCTCCGAATAGGATTCTTCTTGCCGGAAATCCCTTACAACTAGACGCACCTACTATGAGTGCGAAGCGATGACCACAAGGACTTGAAAATGTTGATGACCTGATAAAAATCAGGATTGAGATGTGAAAGACATCCCAATATGGGGCAATATACCAGGTCTATCCGACGCTTGATGGCTGTGAGCATTCATCATCCACTGGTCTTAGTTTTTTCTTTATTTATTTTTGTTTCATCATTTTTCACCTGAGATATATGAGAAATCCACGGCTGTGTTCACATAACTATGTGTTCCTAAATTTCTTGGTGGTTTTTACCTCACATGGAATCATACGTCATGCCTTCTTGAGCACCTCTGGAGGAAGAGATTTTTGTTGATCTCGAAACGCGTCAAGTGTGACCCGTGCATGATCCACGATTATCATTGCAATACCATCTCTGATGACACCACCGCAATATGGATTGCAGCTTTATGTTTATTTTTGAAGATTGCACTATATAAAGTAAATTGTGCCACTAAAGTCTCACCAAAAAAAAAGGACTCCCCCCCCCCCCCGTATTAAAGAGACGATCAACACTAGAAGTGGCTAGGTGAGCTACTAAAACGTATTTATGCTTTTTTGAGTAGAAGACTAAATGTGCATCACTACGAGGGACGAGTGAAAAGCTCTTTGCCTACCCATGAAGCATTTGTCTTCGCCCAATTTTATTTTTGCTCCTCATAGTACTTATCTGTGCGAGGTTCCATACCAAATGCTTCATATTGAAAATTTTCTCTGTCTGCAGATTATTGGCCTTATCGGGATTCTACTGATTATCATTGTGGTCGTATTCCTCGAATCAAAGATCTATTCCTGTCTCTCATTATACGGGTTCAATTGTGGATCAGAATCAGAATCAGAGAGGTGTAGGAGGATGAATGAAGACAATTTGCTGCAGATCACTGAGGACCTCTTACAGGAACAAGCCAGACAGAGGCAGAAGGAGTTTGTAGTGACTCTGCTTAGCAGAGAAGAGTGGACTTCTTATGACCCGAGATCACCCAACGCCCTGCAGGAACTGGGAAATATCACAGCCAAATGGAAAGAAGAAGTAAAGAGACAATTGGAAAGTGCAGGGCTTGGCCGGGCTGAGTCAGAAGGGGCACCTACCTTGTCTGCTGTGCCGCGAGAGGGACAGCCGAGGAAGGTGCCTCTGCTGCCTCCTCATCGTCCAGCTGTGTCCTCAAACCTCAAACCAGAACCTGAGATCCTGCAGATGACATGCCTAAGTGAACCAAAATTAAAGCCAAATGATGGTCTCAAGAGTCCAATTTGAGTCTATTAGACCCCAGATCTCTCCTCTGGCCTCCGAAGCATCTGATGAAACTGAGATTAGTTTGATCAGATGCTTTCACATGACGGCAATGGCTTGTTTGCATCAGACCAAAACCCAGAAGAGACTAATCCTTGTTGCGTCCAGTTTCTTAGATTGTAGAGCAGAGGCGTCCCTAAGGTTGGTGTCACCCGGTGTGGTAAGACTTGGTGACACCCCCTCCGACGATTCCCGCAGGATCGTCGGCATGCAACCTATACGGGGTGACACCAGACCCGCTCCAAGAAAAGGTAAGTTGTAAAGAAAGCCGAGAATCCCCGCAGGATTTATTTATTTCAGGTACTTATATAGCGCCGTCAATTTACACAGCTTTACATATATATTGTACATTCACATCAGTACCCACCCCCAAGGAGCGTACAATCTCAGGTCCCCAACTTACATTCATACATACACATACTAGGGACAATTTAGACAGGATTCAATTCACCTACCATCATGTCTTTGGAGTGTGATAGGAAACCGGAATACCTGGAGGAAACCCACGCAGGCACAAGGAGAACATGCAGACTCCAGGCAGGTGGTGCCGTGGCCGGGATTTGAACCAACGACCCTATTGCTACCAGGTGGAAGTGCTAACCATTTAGCCACTGTGCTGCCCCTAGCCTGCAGGGATTGTCAGCTTGCTTTACAACTTACCTTTTTGTGAAGTGGGCCCGGTGTCACCCCGTGCGGTCGGTGTCACCCCGTGCAGACCGCACCCCCCCACACCTGCCTTGGGATGCCACTGCCGTAGAGATGACTGGGGTCCTCGGTCATCTCTATGGCTTCAGTCCCAGGCTCCCTGGTAGAACTGAATAAACTGAAAATCATTGTTATGGCACCAAAATAAAAAAACGTTGAGTAAAACATGAAGCTGCCCCTAATAAGGTGAATAACCGCACTTGTACAATCCAATAATTATAAACAGGCAGGCGCTACATAGATATCGTGCATGGACATAAAAGAGGCTCGTTTCAGAACATGCCCATAAACCAAACTGTTGAATTTTATATATTGCACCTATATATATATTGTACCTATATATATTTTTATGTATTGCACCTATATATATATTTATATTATATTATATATTGCACCTATATATATTTTTATGTATTGCACCTATATATATATTATATATTGCACCTATATATATATCACACCTATATATATTTTAAATATCGCACATATATATATTTTTTATGTATTGCACCTATATATATATATATATTATATATTGCACCTATATATATATATATTTTATATATTGCACCTATAGTTTGCACCTTTGCAAAGAAAACACAAAAACCCCACAAAAATCAATAAAAATCCAAAAGTGAATTTAGGTTTTGAAAGAAAGTCCTTTCTATTCCTCTAAGATGTGGCCCAAAAAAGGGAGTGACTTTATATCTTCAAAATACAAAAGCGTGTCGCACTCCACTGATATACAATAAAATATAATGTGCTCCCAAAATATATAAACCCTATATAATTTACAAAAATATACATCTCAAACAATATGGTTTTTATATAGCATACGTAAGTGATCCTACAGCAAATCCGTGTTTATTATCACTACACAATCCGTGAAATATTAAATTATTATGCTGTATAAAAATTATATAAAAAAGTCCACACAGTGATTTGTTCTCCTCCTGTGCTCCTTCACCAGAGTGCGCTCACCTGATTTCTATGACCAAACCGTTAAGTGAGATCAAAAACAGCTTGTGTCCCTTTACATGGACTTGTAGATGAATGGAGATACATATCCCTGTCCCAGACGGATGGATGGATGGATGAGTGGAGTATTTCCCTTTTTCCAGCAGGGGGTCTTGCTGTTTTCCAGAGACCTAGTTTCCTGGATTCAGGTGGATGGATGGACTTATCCCACTCTCCTCTAGGGGGGGTCTCTCCTCTCCTTATAGACTGATCTCTCCATGTGTGTGAATGTCATGTAATCAAAGAATATAATATAGCGCCTTATCTCCTTTATAAAGTATTTATTAGGCTTCATATAATGCACTCACATTTAAAAAAATATAAACTGCTTTGTATTGCAATATTATATTGTCCTCTATGTGTTCTCCACGCTCCTTATACTCGTTGTGTATTTTCCTTTAAGCGTCGTGACGTCAGAGCCCCTCCCCTACGCGTTACGCCACCGGGTCACGTGGCTTCATCAGGGGGAAATGATCTTTTATACTTTATGTAGACTTTATATCTTCACCACGTGCCGGCAAGGTATATATAAATTGCTCACTCACCAGACCTTTTGACCCCAATTAAGGTGGTCAGATGAGCTTTTTGGTCATATAGGGGACCATCCTCTTAGGCTCTCCTAGAATATTACTCCCCTCCAGCAGCTCTCCGTTCATATGGATTCCCAGCGCACTTGCCGATTCATCTATGATGTTCAATGCGGGATAATCCTTAACCCTGTGAGGAACTGTCCCTGTGTGATAACATTTTTGCCCTTTCTGTTCTGGTTTTATCCCCTTTGTAAAGCTGTTTATGTTTCACAGACATTCTACACTGTTTGTTTAGGGAAATGTGACCTTGTAGTCTTTCACTTTTAATAGAGTTCATACTGTATTGTTAGTTGTGGGGTTTGTTGTGGGCGGAGAAAACCCGGTGCCAGGCGGTCTGGTGGGGGTGTGGTTGAAGCTGTATATACTGAGCTGTGTTTAATAAAGAGTCATTCATTATTCACCCTACACGAAGTTCCGACTTGTGGTTTTGGGTAGAGCAAAAAGGGAGGGTTTTTAGCTCTAATATCTGCCTTGGGAGAGTGCTGGAAGACTTGCTGGAAAAGAGAACCATTGGGTGGGGCATATCACCCCAACGCTCCTTCAGCGTTTCCTACAACGGTGCCACCTCCTCCTCACTCCCCCTCTCTGTTGGGGTCCCCCAGGGCTCTGTCCTTGGACCCCTTCTCTTCTCCATCTACACCTCCTCCCTTGGTAAACTCATACACTCCCACGGCTTCAATTACCACCTCTATGCTGATGATACTCAAATCTACCTATCCACCCCTCACCTCACCCCCTCATTCTCCGCCCGCATCACTCACCTCCTAAACGACATCTCTGACTGGATGTCGCTCCATTTCCTCAAACTCAACCTCTCCAAAACCGAGCTTCTCGTCTTCCCCCCAGCCCGCGCCCCCCCCCCCCCATCCTTTTCATCACTACCAACAACACCACCATCAATCCCGCCCAGCAAGCCAAGGTCCTTGGCGTCATTCTGGACTCAAACCTCTCCTTTCAACCTCATATCAAATCTCTCACAAACACATGCAGGCTCCACCTCCGAAACATCGCCAAGATACGCTCCTTCCTTACCCCAGACACCACTAAACTACTCATACACTCCCTGATTATCTCACGCCTGGACTACTGCAACTCCCTCCTCACCGGCCTACCCCAGTGCAGGCTCTCCCCGCTTCAGACCATCCTGAACTCAGCGGCCAGACTCATCCACCTCACCAGCCGCTCCACCTCTGCCACCCCCCTCTGCCTCTCCCTCCACTGGCTCCCCATTGCCCAACGCATTAAATTCAAATTGCTCACCCTGACCTATAAGGCCATTCACAACACTGCCCCTAACTACCTCACCGACCTGATTCCCAGGTACCACCCTACCCGTACCCTTTGCTCTTCACAGGACCTCCTTCTATCTTGCTCCCTGGTCTCCTCCTCCCACGCACGACTGCAAGACTTCTCCAGGTCCTCCCCCATCCTCTGGAACTCACTACCCCAATCCATCAGACTGTCACCTTCCCTCCTCTCCTTCAGGCGCTCCCTGAAAACCCACCTCTTCAGGGAAGCCTACCCCACCCTCACCTAACAGCCGCTGCCCTTCCCTCCTCCTACCACTCCATCCCCCACAGCCGTTTCCTCCTGTGCCTCTACCCAATCCCTCCTAGATTGTAAGCTCGAAAGAGTAGGGCCCTCTTACCCCTTGTGTACTGTTTGATGTTACTGTTCTGTTTCATGTATTGTCCCCCCTCTATTGTACAGCGCTGAGCAAACCCTTTGGCGCTATATAAACTCGATAAATAAATAAATAAATAAAATAAAATATCACTCCGCATGAGGAAGCCCAGGCGGAACGGTTCCGCCACAATTGGTTGGCAGCGGTGGGATCTTTCCTCATTGCGGAGAAAGTCCAAACCACCAACCGGGACCCCATCTTTTTCACAGAGACGTCCCTGCTCAGCCAGATGGATATACGGGACCTCCAGAAGCCAGCCCTCCAAAGCCTGCTTGTTGCTTGGGGAGGTATCGCTGGCTCCAAGACCAGAGAGGAACTGTTGGGCGAGATTATGGCCTTAGACCAAGTGGATGCACACCCCACTTTACCTGATGCACCCTCCGCTATGCTTGAAGCAAACACTGCTCTGCCAGAAGTGAACTCCGCTTCACAGGAGGAGTTGGAGGAACAGAGCAGCTCATCGGCCCCTGAAACGCCAGGCCTGCTTAGCACCGCACGGAGACCCCTATACCATTCGGATTTACAACAAGAGGTTGAGTGGCGTTTGGCTCTGTTCGGCAGTGCTCCCACCTCCGAACAGATTTCCAAGGCCCTAGACCAGGGGTGGGCAAACTTTTTGACTTGAGGGCCGCAATGGGTTCATATATTGGACCCGGGGGCCGGACCAAGAGTAGATGAATGACGTGTATGTGTCATCCATAGTAAGTATAGTAATATTCCCCCATAGTAAGCATAGTAATTAATCCCCCATATAGTAATTCATCCCCCATAGTAATTCATCCCCCATAGTAATTCGTCCCCCATATAGTAATTCGTCCCCCATAGTAATTCATCCCCCATATAGCAATTCATCCCCCATATAGTAATTCATCCCCCATAGTAATTCATCCCCCCATATAGTAATTCATCCCCCATAGTAATTCATCCCCCATATAGTAATTCATCCCCCATAGTAATTCATCCCCACATAGTAATTCATCCCCCATATAGTAATTCATCCCCATACAGTAATTCATCCTCCATAGTAATTCATCCCCCATAGTAATTCATCCCCCACATAGTAATTCATCCCCCACATAGTAATTCATCCCCCATATTAATTCATCCCCCATATAGTAATTCATCCCCCATAGTAATTCATCCCCCATAGTAATTCATCCCCCATATAGTAATTCATCCCCCATATAGTAATTCATCCCCCATAGTAATTCATCCCCCATATAGTAATTCATCCCCCATAGTAATTCATCCCCCATATAGTAATTCATCCCCATAGTAATTCATCCCCCATATAGTATTCATCCCCCATAGTAATTAATCCCCCATATAGTAATTCATCCCCCATAGTAATTCATGCCCCACATAGTAATTCATCCCCCACATAGTAATTCATCCCCCATATAGTAATTCATCCCCCATATTAATTCATCCCCCATATAGTAATTCATCCCCCATATAGTAATTCATCCCCCATAGTAATTAATCCCCCATATAGTAATTCATCCCCCATATAGTAATTCATCCCCCATATAGTAATTAATCCCCCATATAGTAATTGATCCCCCATAGTAATTCATCCCCCATATAGTAATTCATCCCCCCTATAGTAATTCATTCCCCCTATAGTAATTCATCCCCCATAGTAATTCATCCCCCATATAGTAATTCATCCCCCCTATAGTAATTCATTCCCCATGTCCCCCCTGTGTCAATTCACTTACCTTTGCTCCGCGCGTTCCTCTTGTTCCCGCGCCGTTCGGTGTAGCATGAAAATCTGTCTCCTATGAGGATCTGTCCCCCTCGACGTATCTGCGCATGTGCCAGTTTCAGGCATTAGCAGCCGATCGGCGATCTCCGGCACATGCGCAGATACGTCGAGGGGGGACAGATCCTCATAGGAAACAGGGCGGACTGTGAGAGGAGCCTAGCGGGAGCCTAGCTCCGCGGGCCGGATT
>NW_028321495.1:0-12500 GCF_062004578.1 Staurois parvus
TAAAGCCCCATTTAGCTTTTTAGGTTCCATCATTTATTTCAGGTACATCTATAACGCCGTCCATTTACGCAGCGCCTTACATATATATTGTACATTCACATCAGTCCCCCGCCCCCGAGGAGCGTACAATCTAAGGTCCCTAACTCACATTCATGCATACACATACTAGGGATGATTTAGACAGAAGCCAATGAACCTACCAGCATGTCTTTATCATTTGCACAACTATCTTCATGATTTACCTGCCAGACATTTTGGGTAAGCTTGACAGACTATGTGCAGCAGATAAAAAATTTTAAAATTATATGGATTGTACTTTATGCGGTTTTTGATCAAGTTTATAACTTTTTGTATATCCTCGGAATAATCAGCAGTCATCTACCCTGAAGAAGCCCGGATGGGTGAAACATTATGGGACGGTTAAAAAGCTGTAGACTGCTGTAACAACTTGTAAAAATCACACATTGTATACGTTCATCCTCTATGAAGGATGATTTTATATTCTGGAGCTAAATAAATGTTATTTTCATTCTATGGACATGGTTATAGAGAATTTGTAATGATCTCTATGTTGTTCTTAGGATGTGAGGCACCCTTAAGCCCTGGTTCACATATTTGTGCCCATTTTGCGCGGGCACAAGAGCCCAATCATTTCAATGGACTCCCGTGCCCCATGACACGCAGGGAAGAAGAAAAAAAAAAGCAGTAGGTAAGATTTGAACCTAACTTAAATTATTAAATCAAACCATAAAATTAAATATAAATAAAGTCCCCAAAAATATATTTCCAAGTCCAACAAAATCTCTCACTTGGAAATATATTTTTTGGGATTTGATATTTAATTTTTGGTTTGATTTAATAATTTAAAGGATAAGAAAAAGGATTTGAATATTAGTATTTGCTTTCAAGGGTGCAAGTGTGACTTTTTTCTGTGGATTAGAAGTTGGTTATTCACTATGAGTTTTATTTAGGTTATAAGTCGCCGAGTGATTTATTTAATAAGACTTGAACCTGACAACTAGGATGTACTTCCCACAGACACAAAGCAAGGACCCAAAAAGATGGTGCCAGTCCCATGGGGGAGGAACAACGTTTATTTCCAATCTTCTTGGCACTCCCTAAGGCTGCATTCACATTTGAGCAAACTGAAGCTCAAAGCTGCAAAGAAGCTCAAAAAAAAAAAAAAAATCCACAAATGTTCTCTATGGTGCCTTTTCATACCTGATCGCACGACCAGGCACCATGGAGACTTTTAAAGTTTGAGCTTTTTTTTTTTAGACCTTCAACCTGGGTTCACACTTGTGCGGTGCAACATACCACATGTGATTCACAGAGGAGCCGCACCACATTCCTGTGCAAGTCGCATGCAAATTCTGTGTGGTGCAACTTGAGCCATACATTCTGTAGGCGCAGGACCCTTTTTTGGGGTCCGCACTAGAATCGGATTGCATGGGTGCTCACACCCATGAGATCCGATTCTGCGAATGAATTTCGGAGTGTCATTAATTTAAAACACCCCCCCCCGCATCGGTTCCTGTGAACGGGGTGCAACTATGATGCGGTGCTGAAATCGTATAGAAACCGCTGCAAATTTTGCATCGCTCAAGTGTGAACCCAGGATCAAGCTATACATCGCTCAAGTGTGAAGGCAGCCTAAACATTCTCCTGTTTGTCTCAAAAAATTGCCATTTTTGATAACCACTTTTAGTGCCACGTAAAACAGGAACTATAAAGCAAGCACAATTATACTCACTTGGTTGTCTCCAGACATAAACTGAAAGAAATCCAACCCTGGTAAGGAGAGGGGAGAGAAAAAAAGCACAAAAAAAAAAAATTATAGGTGATTCACATTGTAGATTTATCCAGATTTAAAGTAGTATAACTTCACTCTTAAAAGTCTTTATTAAATCCCCCAGGGGGTGTAGCAGGAGAGGAGTACTGCCATTGCAAGGGGCTGTAGCGGGAGAGGAGTACTGCCATTGCAAGGGGGTGTAGCGGGAGAGGAGTACTGCCACTGCAAGGGGGTGCAGCGGGAGAGGAGTACTGCCACTGCAAGGGGGTGCAGCGGGAGAGGAGTACTGCCACTGCAAGGGGGTGCAGCGGGAGAGGAGTACTGCCACTGCAAGGGGGTGCAGCGGGAGAGGAGTACTGCCATTGCAAGGGGGTGCAGCGGGAGAGGAGTACTGCCATTGCAAGGGGGTGCAGCGGGAGAGGAGTACTGCCACTGCAAGGGGGTGCAGCGGGAGAGGAGTACTTCCATTGCAAGGGGGTGCAGCGGGAGAGGAGTACTGCCATTGCAAGGGGGTGCAGCGGGAGAGGAGTACTGCCATTGCAAGGGGGTGCAGCGGGAGAGGAGTACTGCCATTGCAAGGGGGTGCAGCGGGAGAGGAGAGGAGTACTGCCATTGCAAGGGGGTGCGGCGGGAGAGGAGTACTGCCATTGCAAGGGGGTGCAGCGAGAGAGAAGTATTGCCATTGCAGAGGGGTATAGCAGGAGAGGAGTACTGCCATTGCAGGGGAAGGGACAGCACCATTAACACGACAAGCTAAAGGTCGGTCAGCACTGCACGTTTACTAGCAGTCACAGATTTATCACACAGATCCCACAGTTACGGCTGAATATGTGATCAGCCAGCGATGTGGAGCCGTGTGATAGATCTGCCGGTACAATAGTTTTACCAGCAGCCCCAGATCTACCTCACAGCTCAGTCAACACTATTCTTCATAAATTCAACAGGAAATCAGTCGGCGCTGGGGAAGTTGTGCCAAAAGGTTCATGTTTAATGTTCGTTCTGTAAAGTGAACCTGCATTCACTATATCAGTCTCCTTGGGACGAAACGTGTAGGGGCGGAGCCAGGTGCTATGTTGGAGCAGAGCTGCCAAAAGCGATAGGTAGCAAACCAGCCAAAAGGCCCATGGAGGTTTTAAGCTTTATGTGTGCCATGTATTACACAGCCTCCACCCGCTTGTATAACCAGTTGACGTGCCTCTGTTCTGCTGAGTCTTTGTACGTTTTCATACAATAACGATACTTTTAATTACAGTATCACACTATTTAGAGCCATTTTTTCCTGTAAAATACTATCATCCATCTGGAGGTTTGAAGCCGCTGAGAGTGAGGGCAATGGAGGATTACTCCCTGAGAGTGTGCAAGCAGATCATACCCTATCCCAGTGTTTCTCAACCTTTTTTCAGTCTAGGCACCCTTTAAAAATTATGGACGGTCCTGAGGCGCCCTTCAAAATTATGGACGGTCCTGAGACGCCCTTCAAAATTATGGACGGTCCTGAGGCGCCCTTCAAAATTATGGACGGTCCTGAGGCGCCCTTCGAAAATTATGGACGGTCCCGAGGCGCAATTTGAAAATTATGGACGGTCCCGAGGCGCAATTTGAAAATTATGGACGGTCCCGAGGCGCCCTTTAAAATTATGGACGGTCCCGAGGCACCCTTTAAAATTATGGACGGTCCCGAGGCACCCTTTAAAATTATGGACGGTCCCGAGGCACCCTTTAAAATTATGGACGGTCCCGAGGCACCCTTTAAAATTATGGACGGTCCCGAGGCACCCTTTAAAATTATGGACGGTCCCGAGGCACCCTTTAAAATTATGGACGGTCCCGAGGCACCCTTTAAAATTATGGACGGTCCCGAGGCGCCCTTTAAAATTATGGACGGTCCCGAGGCGCCCTTTAAAATTATGGACGGTCCCGAGGCACCCTTTAAAATTATGGACGGTCCCCGAGGCACCCTTTAAAATTATGGACGGTCCTGAGGCGCCCTTAAAAATTATGGACGGTCCTGAGGCGCCCTTAAAAATTATGGACGGTCCTGAGGCGCCCTTAAAAATTATGGACGGTCCCGAGGCACCCATTCGTTTATAAGGGACCCAAGGAGGGCAGTGTGGAAGGCAGGTGACAGGATACAATATCCATCACTCCCAAAAAAAAAGAAAAAAAAGGAATTGGTGTGGATATGGGGGGGAGTGGGGGGCGAATAACCCATTACTTTGCCCAGGATGTACTTTTAATTAAAGGGGAAGATGGTGTGCAACTCCTACCTAGCTGGTCATACGGCATAGGTGTCATATGGAAGGGATGCCTGTAGTCCTGGATCAGAGGGGTGTTCATATATGTTGAATCCACAGCTGGCAAACTTGGAGTTCGAGATATAGGGGAAGCCTGGTGTGGCAGAGTCAGCATACTAGAAGAAGAAGAAAGAAAAATGTTATCAATATCTTCTGTGTAAGCTGCATGATGTTCTGCGGTTTATATTGTCTGCAATGTTTTGCCTTTATACCAGATTTTACCAGCAGATGGCAATGCAGGTGAAAGGTGAACCTAAGTCACTACAAACACCACTTAAAGCGGAACTCCACCCAAAAGGGGAAGATCGGCTTTAAGCCTTTGTCCACCGCTCCCCATTAAGGATTGGCACTTTTGGGGGGTGGTGGGGAGCAAGGGGTACCCAAATCTGACAGGTACCCGCTACCACTTCCGCTGCGATCGCCTAGGCCAGGGGTAGGCAACCTTCGGCTCTCTAGCTGTTGTGGAACTACATTTCCCACGAGGCATTGCAACATTACAAAACTGACAGTTACAGCTATGACTTGAAGAGGCATGATGGAACTTGTAGTCCTGCAACAGCTGGAGAGCCGCAGGTTGCCTACCCCTGGACTAGGCGATTGGAAGCGGACGTTGTCCTCCCTCCAAGTAGTCTTATGGCACACGTGACAGGTCCCAGAAGACTACAGGATACTCATCCAAGAGTCACCCTCCCGACAGCCCAACCTCTGATGCGGAGGTGTCTCAGCCTCGTTTTCTACCAGGAAACTCATTTCGCCTTACGCCCAGGGCTTAGTCATAGGAGGCAACTAAGGCCCAGGGTGAGGAGAAACGTATCAGATGTGTGGCCTAGGAGGAGCCAAGGTTGAGGCCACCCTTTACTCCTATCATATATCAGGCTGTCAGGAGGGCGACATCTCCACCCTACAAGCCTGGCACCTTGACACAACCTATCGAGCCATCTCAGACACGCCTGATGGGATACAGAGGCACCATCAGCCTTCAAAAACTAACTGGAGAGGTTTTCTTGGACAAGATCTTCCGTTCATCTCATAGATACCACCAGTTATATCCAAAAATAGATGGGATGGGGTTTTTTTTGTGTTTTTTTTAAATTGCACCTTTGTAAGAAGGCAATCGTACACAATCACTAAAGTGGACAGGGGAGACAACACATTTGAAATGCAACATTATACAATCATTCCATTCATGTAACAGATATACAAAAGGCAAAAAGAGGGTTTTTTTAATGTACGGGACCTGCGGAGTTTGCCTTGCAGGACCGCGGAAGCCATCGGCAGTGCCAAGGACAGATCTAACGCCAATACTGCTGTTTTGCTTCTTAAAGTTGAGTTCCACCCAAAAGGGGAAGTTCTGCTTTAAAGACTGGTCCCCCGCTCTCCATTAAGGATTGGCACCTTTGGGGAGCAGGCGGAGGAGGGGTACCCAAATTTGACAGCTACCCACTCGCATTCTGATCGGAAACGGAACGTGATCTCCATCCCTCCATGTAGTTTTCAGGGACACGTGACAAGTCCCAGAAGACTACAGGACCATTCACAAAGCACAGCGCTTCTCGCGCATGCGCAATGGGCACCCGGCTGCGAAGCCGCAAACTGTCACAGCCGGGTGCCTACACTGAAGATGCCAGCACCTGGAACACGAGATGGCTGGTGCAATGGGCTGCGGGGAGGACACTGCGGGATCGTGGGACAGGCAAGTAGCTTTTTTTTTTTTTTCTTTTTTAAAAGTCAGCAGCTACCGTTTTTGTAGCTGCTTTTATTTTTTGACAGGGTGAGTGGTACTCGGCTTTAGGATTTCCAGCTGCCTCAGGAGCATTCACGGAGACTTTGAGCAGTAGCTCCACTCCACATGAGCAAGACCTTTCCAGCTATAGGCTCCAGGAACATAAACGGCTGAAGACCACCTATGCACATTTATTAGCACCTGCTCTACCACCAATGTGCAACCTTGACAGCGGTACTAAAATTAACAAAAACTGAAAGGATTCCAAAATGAAGAAACTTAGAGCACCGACAAGCTACCCCCGGTGATCCACAGCTCTGATGGGTGCCGGCAGCTAGGAGAGCAGTTGTATAGAAGCCTCAAAGGATGCTGCACTCCTAGCAGTTGGAGGTAACGGCCTCGGTTCCCCTCTGGACCCGCTCAGAGTCGTGTTTTACCCCATCCCGGGATGAAATCAATTACATCGCAAGGGCGGAGCAAAATACATCAGGGGCGTGGCCAGAGAGGGGCAAAGGCTGCTTAACCGTTACCTTACATCCGACTGACAGGAAATTTGACAGGCACCCGCTCCCACTTTGATCGGAAGCAGAAGTTGTCCTCCCTCCCTCTTCTGGAAAACGTGACAGGTCCCAGAAGACTACGGGGCTACTCACAAAGCGCAGCGCTTCTCGCGCATGCGCAGTGGGCACGAAAGCTGTCACAGCCGGGTGCCCACACTGAAGATACCGGCACCAGGGAAAGAATACGACCGGTGAAACCAGCCGTAGTGAGGACACTACTGGACCAAGGGACAGGTAAGTGTCTGTATTTTAAAAGTCAGCAGCTACAGTTTTTGTAGTTGCTGACTTTTATTTTTTAGGTGGAACTCCGCTTTAAGACTAGAGACAGACAGACAACGCACTTTAAACATCAAATGTCCCACCTGTTCATGGGGGTTCCAGCATATGCACCCAGCACGCCTGATTCCCTCTCCCAGGGCGGGGGATCATCTCCCCATACCCGCTGTTATAATTTGATGCCAGGGCGGTTGTGCGGGGCCCACCCACACAGCCCCGTCATTCAGTTTCCTGTGAATGGATAGACTGCAAGTGCTGAAATCCATTGCAGCTGACGGCTTGCAGTTCTCAATGAACTAGGAGGGCGCTGGTGAGTGCTCTGGCACTTCATTGATTTTTACCTGCTCTCAGGTATCGCCTGCCCGTATGATGTGCAGGCAGGCCGCTATCCTGAAAAAGCAAAAGCATTTTTTATTTGTTTTACTTAGCCAGGTCCACATTCAGGCCTCACGCACACAGAGGACAATGAAAAAAAAAAAAACAAAAAAAAAACAAAAAAAAAAACACAAACCTCTCCTAGGAGCTTTCCTCTGGGCAGAGGTGTTTTTCCAGAAAAAATTCCCGATGCTTGCAAAAGCATTAGGCTCCACGAACACGGGGCGTTATAATAACCCTGGTCACGTTAGCTGTGTAAAGAGTTTTTCAGCAGTTTTGTATTAGCGGTTAGCAGCATTTTTCATGTTAGCGTTTTTTAGAGGTTTTGTTTTTACCAAAATAAAAAAAAATGTGGTTTTAAAAAAAAAAAACCGTTTAAAAATGCTGGTTTTCCACGTTTTTCAGCGTTAGAGCGTTTTTACAGCTAAAGAACTGCTCTAGAAACCCACTAGTCCTGGGTTTTTTTCCAGCCAAAAAAACGTTGATTCCCATCTATGTGTGTATGGACACATAGGAGAACATGCCGGGGGGTTACTGGCTGTAGAAAAAAAAACCATCAAAAGCCAAAAACAGCCGCTGTAAAAACATCCCGTGTGCATGAGGACTGAGACACTTTTACAAGCATTTAGAGGTGTCAAGGGTTTGAGAGTGAATTAATTTTAATGCCCAGAATAAATGATAAATGGGCATTAACATGTTTAGAAGAAGAGTTTTCTGCCAAAACTCTGCTGTTCCTGGACGCACTGACGGGGGGGGGGGGGGGGTTCTGCCCACTAGAAGCCTGTGTGCGCAGCTAGGAGCAGCTGCAAAAACGTCCATCCATCCTGCGGGGATCGTCAGCTTGCTTTACAACTTACCATTTTTTCGCGGAGCGGGTCTGGTGTGGTTGGTGTCACCCGGTGTGGGCCCCACCCGCAGCTGCCGCTGGACGCCTCTGCTTGCAGGGACAAAAAAAGTACCTTTAGGCCAGCTTGCATTCACTTTTGTACACTTACCTCTTGTTGCTGAGCGGTGAAGCAGGGGTTATTGATGGACAACTCCTTTTAACACAGGGCTCCTCCTCCTCCTCATCTGAAGAGCTGTCCACTGTCAGATCAATCACCTCCACTCTCTTATTTTTGTTGGATGGTTGATGTGAGGACACCTGATGCTCCACTGTACTGCTGATGCACCCATCTGAAATACACGCACACGGGTAAACCGTTACTACCAACAGGCAAAGAAAAACTGATGTCTACTGAGATGCAGCAGCTGCACATACGCAGTGCGGGTACATGGTCCCGAATGCAGACGAATGCAGAACCAATGGCAAATGGTGAGCAATGGCTTTGTAACTTTGTAAAGCGCAGAGCAAACTGTTGGCGCTATATAAATCCTGTATAATAATAATCTTTGAAGTCATTCACTAGCAAAATGCACTTGCAACCCAAGCACCCGAGCAACATGCACATATGGTCACGTGGCTTGTATAGCCTCCCAGAGCTGAAGACGCTTTTAGCAAATGGTTACTGCAGTTCCTGCAGGCATGGGGGGGCTCCTCATCTCAGGCTGCTGGATTGCTTATGGAGTATTTTCACCATAGTCATGGACTACAGATGTGGGGTCAACTATGGACTCAAGAACTGAAGTCCTCTGTATGTAGGAGAGCTTCACAACCCAGGAAAACAGTACATGCTGGAACTTTTAGGCCATGTTCACGTTGTAGTACACCAGTGCTAGATATCATATGTACTCTCCAGCGCCTCAGGATATGCACAGCCAAAAGGGAAGCCAAGGGTACCAGGACAGCGACAACCAAAGGAAATGTTCCAGGGGTGCAGCCCTCCTCAGACGGGGAGATCAGACACTGGATAGAGAGAAAACAGGTGGTGTACACACCTAGTGCATTATCCAAGGTTTATTGTAGGAGTGAAATAATAAAAACATACTCACAGACGAAGCATGTATCTAAAAAGCATAGAAAAATGACAATGGCCACAACGGCGGGCAAGGTGTTCTCACTGTGAGTGCAGTCAAATGGCTGACGCGTTTCGGGGACGAATCCCTTTCCTCAGAGCTGATGACCAAGCTCTGATGCTGATGTATGGAAAGTAAGAGCCTTGCTGTTGATGCCTCAACAGCGAGGCTCTTTCTGTCCATGCACCATACATCAACGCGTCAGCCATTTGTCCATACGCCATACATCAACGCGTCAGCCATTTGTCCATACGCCATACATCAACGCGTCAGCCATTTGTCCATACGCCATACATCAACGCGTCAGCCATTTGTCCATACGCCATACATCAACGCGTCAGCCATTTGTCCATACGCCATACATCAACGCGTCAACCATTTGTCCATACGCCATACATCAACGCGTCAGCCATTTGTCCATACGCCATACATCAACGCGTCAGCCATTTGTCCATACGCCATACATCAACGCGTCAGCCATTTGTCCATACGCCATACATCAACGCGTCAGCCATTTGTCCATACGCCATACATCAACGCGTCAGCCATTTGACCGCACTGACAGTGAGAACACCTTGCCCGCCGTTGTGGCCATTGTCATTTTTCTATGCTTTTTAGATACATGCTTCGTCTGTGAGTATGTTTTTATTATTTCATTCCTACAATAAACCTTGGATAATGCACTAGGTGTGTACACCAGTGCTAGGGCTGCGTTTACCTGCACAGATGTCCCGGGCATTCCCATGCAAACAGTCCCAATGTCGTCTTTTGAAATGCAGCGGCTGCATGTACACAGCTACTGCTCCCAATCTGACGGCTGTGTGGGTGCACGGTCCCAAAGGCAGACAGTGTGTGTTTGGGGCCGTGCACCAGAACCGATGACAAGTTGTCTAGTCTTGTATGGTCTGCTGTGGTGTCGGGACGAGGAAGCAATATTCTACCCAAGTGCAGTCTGGGGTCGGTTCCGTTACAGTTGTACAATGGCCTATGGCAACCTAGTCAAAAGTGACATACTAGCAACAAGGACTACTCTCAGAACCAAGTACTGTCCGTATATGGCCCCCCCCCCAAGGTTGAGCCAATGAGTCAACTGATCCAGAAAGCTGGTGATAGAGAGCTGCAGTCTAAGAAGAAGTCTAAGCAAGAAACTCTACAACATAATGTGATGGATGTCTTCAATGCCCATCACCCGAAAAAACCAAAGCATGCTGCCAGTGGCTATATAGAGATGTCCTGCTGCTTATTTTGCCAGCGTCCAATCACCTACAGATAGCAGCATCTACTTCTCCAGACCAGAGATCGGCACGATTTAAAAAAGTAACGAGAGCTGCTTATACACTCATGTAGGTGAAGCTGCTGTGGAAAGCAGGAGGGGTGACGTTTCAACTAGGGACAGGCTGCTCTCAGATCGAACGTGAAGCTGGCCAGGGAAAAGAAAGGCCAATGGGAATGAAGAGGCCAATGGGAATGAAGAGGCCAATGGGAATGAAGAGGCCAATGGGAATGAAAAGGCCAATGGGAATGAAAAGGGAAATGGACGCAGGGGCTGCGAGGAGAGGACACTCCGTCAGATTTTGCTCTTGTTTACAACAGGGTCAGCATATGTACAGCTCATGAGTACTGTGCAATGAACTTCTTGAATGTCTTCTAGAACACCCGTTGATAGGTATAGAGCAATGTACTTATAACGAGGTAATCCAGAATAAAATTTTTCTGGATTAACTGGTCGTAGGCATGTTACTCAGAAGGGGAAACAACAAGCAGAAGGTAGGTTGCGTTCACTTCAGTACTGGCTGTACCTCCACTCTAAAAACGACCATAAATTGGGCTTTAGCTTGGGAGGCAGCTACAGTTTGCAAAAAAAAAAAAAAAAAAAAGGAGGGCATTTTAAACCGCATGCCGCCCAGACACTGTACACAGGGCGGCACTCACAGGCAAAACCACGTTTTAAGAAGTGTGTTTTGTAAACAATTAGGGGGCGCGCGCGAGGCACGCCGCCACCCTATTTGTCCCGCGGATCACCACCACAGATGTCAGTCGCCGGGTCACAGTCGCTCCTTAGCGGCTATGTCCCGGCGATCGGCGGCAAACAGTGACAGACAGCACAGCTGCAGTAGCTGTGCTGTCTGTCACTTCCTTCTCAGCTCGAGGATGAGCTGATCGAGAAAGAACAGTTTTTCTTTCTCGATCAGCCTTGTCCCGCCCAGTACACCCCCGCCCCCTAGTAAAACACTCCCCCTCACTCCTATAACCCTTCCCTGCAAAATAAAGTTAACCCCTTCCTCCCCAGTGCCATTAGTACAGTGTCAGTGTTTTTTTTTTTGCACTGATCACTGTATTAGTGTTTTTGGGGATGTCAGTGACCCCAAGTCAGTACCCCCCAGAGTCAGAATGTCCGCCACAGTCCCGCCATAAGTCGCTGGTTGCTGCCATAAGTCCCTGATCGCCGCCATAATTTTCTGATCGCCGCCATTATTAGTATAAAAAAACACCTAAAAATTCCAGTATCTTTCCCGCCATTTGTAAACGCTATAACTTTCACATAAACCAATTAATTTACACATATTGGGTTTTTGTAGCAAAGACATGTCGCAGAATGCATTTTGGCAGAAATTTATGACTAAATTTGCTTTTTACATTTTTTTTACTGGACATGTTTTATAGCAAAAAATCAAAAATATTGTTTTTTTTCCCTCAAAATTGTCAGCCTTTTTTTTTATAGCGCAAAAAATAAAAACCGCACGGGCGATCAAATACCACCGAAAGAAAGCTCAATTTGTGGGGAAAAAAAGGATGTAAATTTCATTTATGTACCGTATTGCATGACCGCGCAATTGTCCGTTAAACTAGCGCAGCGCTGTATAGCAGAAAAATGGCATAAGTTGCAGTATTTATACCATAGTTTGTAGACACTATAACTTCACACAAAGCAATCAATATACACTCATTGGGATTATTTTTATCAAAAACATGGAGCAGAATACATTTTGGCCTAAATTTATAACTAACTTTGAGTTTACTATATATTTTTTATAGCCGAAAGTAAAAAATATTGTTTTTCTTCAAAATTTTTGGCCTTTTTTTGTTTATAGCGTGAAAAATAAAAAGCGCACAGGTGATCAAATACCACCGAAAGAAAGCTCTATTTGTGTGAAAAAAAGGACGTAAATTTCGTTTGGGTGCAGCATTGCATGACCGCGCAATTATTAGTTGAATTAGTGCAGCGCCGAGTAGCAAAAAGAGGCGTGGTCATTAAGGGGGGTAAATCCTCTGGAGGTCGAGGGGTTAAATAGCACAGAACTAAATAAAACAAAGAGCTGCATGAAAATTCTTTAAAAGGATTGCGGAGTAACGACTTAACTGCTATCCCAATGCCATTTTAAAATATCACAGTGGATACACGGTTAGTTATTTGTACCAGTGTGGTCTAACCACTTGCCTTCCTGAGGATTTCCCCCCTTTCCTGTCCAGGCCATTTTTTGCGCAACTGCGCTGCGTTACTTTAACTGACAACTGCGCGGTCA
>NW_028321495.1:20000-48231 GCF_062004578.1 Staurois parvus
TATGCAATGGCCAAGTCCATCACCTGACCTGAATCCGATTGAGCATTTCACTTGCTGAAGACAAAACTGAAGGGAAAATGCCCCAAGAACAAGGAACTGAAGACAGTTGCAGTAGAGGCCTGGCAGAGCATCACCAGGGATGACACCCAGCGTCTGGTGATGTCTATGTGTTCCAGACTTCAGGCTGTAATTGACTGCAAAGGATTTGCAACCAAGTATTAAAAAGTGAAAGTTTGATTTGTGTTTATTTTTCTGTCCCATTGCTTTTGGTCCCTTAACAAGTGGGAGGCACATATGCAAACTGTTGTAATTCCTACACCGTTCACCTGATTTGGATGTAAATACCCTCAAATTAAAGCTGACTGTCTGCAGTTAAAGCACATCTTGTTTGTTTAATTTCAAATCCATTGTGGTGGTGTATAGAGCCAAAAATGTTAGCTTTGTGTCGATGTCCCAATATTTATGGACCAGACTGTATATATATATATATATATATATATATGGAAGGATGTGGGTTTCTAGAGCACTGGGCCAACTTTTCATTGGGGTGCAGCCTATGTGCTAGAGATGGTTTGCACCTAAATGGAAGGGGGTCTGTGCTGTGCTATATTATAACGGGGTAGTTAGGTCAGTACTTATTGTTGGCTGGAATGGGGAAAGATGGGGGGAGGGCTATGGCGGATAAGAAGGTTCCCATGTCAGAAAAGTGTGTGAGTGTGTGAGTGTGTGTGTGTGTGTGAGAGTGTGAGTGTGTGTGTGAGTGTGTGTGCACGTACATACACACACACTAGTACTGGTGGCAATCAGCGAGTTATAGCGGGACTGCAGCAGCCATTCTTGCACAGGGGGGGAACGACACACCAACATCCCCAGTGACACCAATACAGTGATCAGTGCTAATAAAAAGCACTGACACTGTACTAATGGCACTGGGCAGGAAGAGGTTAGCATGAGGGGCGATCAAAGGGTTAACTGTGTGTGTGCATGCTTCACTGTGTAATCACACTGCTATGCAGAGCCATACAAAGCAGTGCGCCGGAGCTGACAGGGGAGAGATCTGTGTTGTTTACATACAGGTCTCTCCCCGTCGTCGATAGCCGGGTGCCACTGGGGAATCATACAAATGGTACCAATTCCACTGGTTGTTTGTAACATGGGAACCTTCTTATCTGGTGCAAACCATCTCTAGCATATAAGCTGCACCCCAAAGAAAAGTTGGCCCAGTGCTCTAGAAACCCAAATCCTTCCCTTTTTGATTGACAGCTGAGGCAGCCAATGGAGGCGCGGGCAGGGCACGCACCCGCCTCCTACACAGAAAGGCAAAAACAAATATATATATTTATTTATTACACACACACACACACACACACGTGATTTTGCACAGCCCCGCAGCAGTATTTTTGCTATACGGCGGCAGGAAGGCGATTAGACGAGGATATGAAGATTTGTAGCATCTGTGGTAAAGGAGAACATGAAGTACATTAAATAATCACTTGAACCTTGCATATTCTTTTCTTTGTAATTAAATACTGCAATAAGAGTGAGGGATTACAACTTTGGATTGCTAGATACAACGTTAGATCACCAATATTAGAATATATTGGAATATCTGGTTGGAAAGCATAAAAAAAAAAAAAAAAAAACCACCAAAGCAAAAAACCAAAAGGCAAAAAGACCAAAAAGGCATAAAAACCAAAAGGCAAAGACCAAAAGGCAAAAAAAAAAAAAAAAAAAAAAAAAAAAAAAAAGGATTTAAATTTACTTGTTTGGGATGCGAGGGGGTCTGGCCTACTAAAATAATCAATGGAACAGAAAGCTAGGAATTGTTTCTAAGTATGGAAAAAGCTTTTTTGGTCATACTTCTCTTGTGGGTTACAGAAGCGCATTTGCTTGTTCAATCCTGTCCCCCAGAACCAGTGTGCAAAGGCCTGCCATTGGCTGACTTCATCGAGCCACTCCAGACAGAGGAGGATCCCGACAATGTCAGGATCCACCCAGATGCCTGATCAGCAGATGTCTCAGTGTGAGACAGCTGCTCCAACCCCTTCTCCAGCCCAGTGCTCCAGTAAGCACTGGAGGGGCAGAGCCATGAGCGGTGACTGACAGTTACCACTCTCTGCTCAGAGCGGACCGAGAACTAAGCCATCTGTGGTCATGTGATCACTCAGTTCTTGGGCTTAGAGCCGCAGGGGATAGCTGCAGCAGACTGATGCGGCAGCATGGAGGAGAGTATAGAGGTTTTTTTTTTTTGTTTTTTTTTTTATTTCCACACTTCTCCTTCAACCACTTGAAAATCGCAACGTTTATATGAGTATTGCAGCCTTCAAGTGGTTTACTGGGGTTAGGGCTGAAGATAGCAGCCATAACCTCGGTATCTTTCTGCAGCCGACTCTCTCATGAAAAACAGTCAGAGCGGCCAATTACCCACAGGAACGCTCCGTATCGGCGGGAGGGGACGTTAAACCTCACCCATGCTATTTTTGGGCTGATCATTAAAAACGACACGCCCGAGAAACAGCCCAACAGTGCAACTGGCTGAAGATAAAGGCGATGAGAGACTATTGTCTGCGATCGCCTCTATCACCATGGAGGACCAGAGCAATGATCTGGTCCGAGCTGGATGAAAACTAATTTTTTTTTTTTTCTTAAAGGAAAATATCAGGAAGAAAAATGTTTCTGATCTTTTTTTTTTCTTAAAAAGGTAAAAGGAGATTTTTGGAGTCTTTTTGACCCCAGATCTCTCCTTAAAGAGGACCTGTCATGCTTATTTCTATTACAAGGAATGTTTATATTCCTTGTGAAAGAAATAAAAGTGATTAAAAAAAGTGTAAAAAAAAAAAAATTAGAAAAAAAACTTTTTTTTTTTTTTTTAAAGAGCCCCCATCCCTCCGTGATCATGCACATTAGTGATAGCATAGGCAAGTCGCACACATATATAAAAATGGTGTTCGCAGCACACGTGAGGTATCGCCGTGAACGTTACAGCAAGAGAAATCATTCTCATTCTAGACTACCTAACTCTAAACAGGTAACCTGTAAAGAATTGTGTAGCCTATGAAGATTTTTTTATGCATCATAGTCTGCCGCCATTCCACGAGCGCGCTCAATTTTAAAACATGACATGTTAGGTATCTATTTACTCGCCGTAACATCCCTTCATATCTTACAAAAAAATTGATATATATACAGTTGCAAGAAAAAGTATGTGAACCCCTTGGGATTACGTGGAGTTTTGCATGAATTGGGCATAAAATGTGCTCTGAACGTCATCTAAGTCACAACAATAGAAGAACACAGTCTGCTGAACATAATACTACACAAACATTAGATGTTGCCATGGTTTAATTGCACATAACATGGAAACATTCACAGTGCAGGGAGGAAAAAGTATGTGAGGCCCTAGCTTAATGACTTCTCCCAGAGCTAATTGGAGCCAGGAGTGAGCCAACCTTGACTCCAATCAGTGTGATGATATTGGATGTGTTGCTGACAGCTGTCCTGCCCTTAAAAAACACACACCTGTTTTGGGTTTACTGGTTTCAAGAAGCACTGTCTGATGTGAACCATGCCTCGCAGAAAAGAGCTCTCAGAAGACCTACCATCAAGAATTGTTGACTTGCATGAAGCTGGAAAGGGTTACAAAAGTATCTCCAAAAGCCTTGATGTTCATGTGTCCACGGTAAGACAGAGTGTCTACAAATGGAGAAAGTTTAGCACTGTTGCTACTCTCCCTAGGCGTGGTCGTCCTGTAAAAATGACTGCAAGAGCACAGCGCAGAATGCTGCATGAGGTAAAGAAGAATCCCAGAGTGTCAGCTAAAGACCTACAGAAATCTCTGGCACATGCTAACATTTTTGTTGACACCTCTACAATAAGGAAAACACTAAACAAGAATGGAGTACATGGGAGGACACCACGGAGGAAGCCATTGCTGTCCAAAAAGAATATTGCAGCACGTTTGAAGTTTGCAAAAGAGCACCTGGATGTTCCACAGCACTACTGGCAAAATATACTGTGGACAGATGAAACCAAGATTGAGTTGTTTGGGAAGAACACACAACACTATGTGTGGAGAAAAAAAAGGCACAGCACACCAACATCAAAACCTCATCCCCACTGTGAAACATGGCGGAGGGAGCATCATGGTTTGGGGCTGCTTTGCTGCCTCAGGGCCTGGACGGATTGTTGTCATTGAGGGGAAAATGAATTCCAGACTTTATCAAGACATTTTGCAGGAAAACGTACGACCATCTGTCCGCCAACTGAAGCTCCGCAGAGGATGGGTGATGCAACAGGACAATGACCCAAAGCATACAAGTAATTCAACAAAACAATGGCTGCAACAGCACAGAATACGCCTTCTGGAGTGGCCCAGTCAGAGTCCTGACCTCAACCCGATTGAAATGCTGTGGCATGACCTTAAGAGAGCGATTCACACCAGACATCCCAAGAATATTGCTACACTGAAACAGTTTTGTGAAGAGGAGTGGTCCAAAATGACTCCAGATCGTTGTGCAGGTCTGATCTGCAACTACAGGAAACGTTTGGTTGAGGTTATTGCTGCCAAAGGAGGGT
Organism: Staurois parvus; assembly: GCF_062004578.1. NCBI lineage: Eukaryota > Metazoa > Chordata > Amphibia > Anura > Ranidae > Staurois > Staurois parvus. The sequence continues at coordinate 24,576 of NW_028321495.1, forward strand.
CAACCAGTTATTAAGTCCAAAGGTTCACATACTTTTTCCTCCCTGCACTGTGAATGTTTACATGTTATGTGCAATTAAACCATGGCAACATCTAATGTTTGTGTAGTATTATGTTCAGCAGACTGTGTTCTTCTATTGTTGTGACTTAGATGACGTTCAGAGCACATTTTATGCCCAATTCATGCAAAACTCCACGTAATCCCAAGGGGTTCACATACTTTTTCTTGCAACTGTATATATTTATAGTGTTTTGTTTTAATTCATTAAAGTGTATTTTTTTCACAAAAAATTGTGTTTGAAAAACCGCAGCAAAAACACCATGTGACTTAAAAATGCAACGATCGCCATTTCATTCTTTAGGGTCTGATATTATATTATAAATATACTATATTATATTAATATTTATTTGGGGGTTAAGTAATTTTCTAGCAAAAAATACAGATTTAAACTAGCAAACAAAAACGTGCCATAAAATGATTGGTCTTCCAGTAGGAATGCATACAGTCAAACGCACAATGTTCTACTGCAGAGGTCTTAACAGGATTGCAAAACCATGTCAGTTGTTTGGTTCAGATTAATGTGCTTCTTACATGTGTCAAAATTATATGTGTTCTATATTATTTTAACGCCTACAGTTGAGCTCAAAAGTTTGCACCCCCTGGCAGAAATTGTGAAATTTTGGCATTGGCATTGATATTGAAAATATGGCTGATCATGCCAAAAAACGTCCTTTTATTGAAGGATGATGTTCATATGAAGCCATTTATTATCAAATAGTTTGGCTCCTTTATAAATCATAACAGAAATCACCCAAATGGCCCGAATCAGAAGTCTCCGCCCCCCATCAGAAGTCTCCGCCCCCCGAATGTTTGGCCTTGGTACAGACACACAAGGTGACACACACGGGTTACAATGCCTATTAGGAGGTTAATGTCCCACATCTGTGGCTTTTTAAATTGCAATCAGTGTCAGTGTATAAAAAGTCATGAGTTTGTTAGCTCTTACATGGAAGCACTGACTAGGCTAGATACTGAGCCATGGGGATCAGAAAAGAACTGTCAAAAGTCCTGCGTAACAAGGTAATGGAACTTTATAAAGATGGAAAAGGACATAAAAAGATGTCCAAAGCCTTGAATATGCCAATCAGTACTGTTCAATCACCTATTAAGAAGTGGAAAGTTGGGGGATCTTTTTTTTTATTTAACTTTTTATTTTGTAATTATACAAACATTAAAACATATTCCATCTTCCAAAATAAACTTCTAATTTTTCCCTATTATAAATACATTCTTAAACCCCCAACCTCCCACCCTCCCCCCATCCCCTCCCCCCTACCTACTTCATCATAATCTTATCTCTATCTGTATCCATTTCTCCATGTCTTGTTACTCCATCTAAAATCCCTACAACTTCTTAGGCTACCTTCACTGTAAATTAATTCTGTATAAGCGATTAATTTTTTTTTTTTAAAGGGACAGTGCAAAAAACAAAAACATTAACCACTTGCCGTCCGCCTGCCGTTGATAAACGGCAGGGCGGTGGCAGTCCAGGGGCGGGTTGCCGTTCATAAACGGCACCCGCCTTTTCTAGCTGTGCGCGCTGTATCCTCCGGACACAGTGAAACACCAATCGTCGGACGGGACCTCTGTACGAGGTCCTGATCATGTGATCACTGATTGGCGAATCAGTGATCACATGCAAAGTAGTAAGCAAGATGTCACTTGTGACATCATTGCTTACTACGTGTGAAATCTGTGAATGATCACAGAGGTCACATGGTACAGGGCTATTCACAACAGCCTTGTACCATGTGACAAGCTGTGACCAATCACAGCTCACTCAGTACTTCTCAATGACTGCAAGAATGCAGACAGAGAGAAAGAGAAATGATTGCTTTTACATCCTATATGGGTGTAAAAGCAATCAGTTTAAGAAGAAAAAAAAAAAATCTTCATCACCCCTCACAAGTAGTACAGTGTCACCATGGTGACACTGTACTGCTAGGGTGACAGTATGTAAAATAAAAAATATAAAAAAATAAAATAAAAATGTAAAAAAAATGTTTAAAAATTATAATTTTTGGTTATAAACTAATTTGGAGTTTTTGTTTTTTTTTACAAAAAAATAACGGAATAAATTTTGGCCAAGATTTATGATGAAATATTATTTATTTGAAAAATTTTATTTAAAAAAAAACACTTTTTTTCCAAAATTTTTTGGACTTTTTCATTTACATAGTAAAAAAAATAAAAATCCCAGCGGTGAATAAATACCACCAAAGTAAAGCTTTATCCGTCTCAAAAAAATGGTAAAAAATTCATATGGGTACAGTATTGCATGACCGCGCAATTGTCATTCAAAGTGTGATAGCGCTGAAAGCTGAAAATTGGCCTGGACAGGAAGGGGGGGGAAAGTGTCCGGACTGGAAGGGGGGGGAAAGTGTCCGGACTGGAAGGGGGGGGGAAAGTGTCCGGGCTGGAAGGGGGGGGGAAAGTGTCCGGGCTGGAAGGGGGGGGGAAAGTGTCCGGGCTGGAAGGGGGGGGAAAGTGTCCGGGCTGGAAGGGGGGGGGAAAGTGTCCGGACTGGAAGGGGGGGGGAAAGTGTCCGGACTGGAAGGGGGGGGGAAAGTGTCCGGACTGGAAGGGGGGGGGAAAGTGTCCGGACTGGAAGGGGGGGAAAGTGTCCGGACTGGAAGGGGGGGAAAGTGTCCGGACTGGAAGGGGGGGAAAGTGTCCGGACTGGAAGGGGGGGAAAGTGTCCGGACTGGAAGGGGGGGAAAGTGTCCGGACTGGAAGGGGGGGAAAGTGTCCGGACTGGAAGGGGGGGAAAGTGTCCGGACTGGAAGTGGTTAAATAAAAAAAATAAAAAAAAAGTTCAAAGTGCCCACATATGTAAATGGTGTTCAAACCACACAGGTGAGGTATCGCCACGAATGTCTGAGCAAGAGCAATAATTCTCACACTAGACCTCTAACTTTACATTGCTAACCTGTAGACATTTTCAAAGCGTCATCCATGGAGATTTTTAATTACCGCAGTTTCACGCCATTCCACGATCGTGCGGAATTTTAAAGATAGACATGTTGGGTATCTATTTACTCGTCGTAACATCTGCTTTTATATTTTACAAAAAATTGTGGCAAATGTTTTTTTTGTTTTTATAAAACCATGTATTTTTTTTTACAAAAAATATACATTCATTTTTAAAAACTGCGCATTTCGGTTTCGGTCAAGTGCATTTTGAATTTTCGTTTTCGGCACCAGAAGTCAAAAGGTGTTGCCTTAAAAGTCAGCCCTCAACCCCTGGATATGAGCAGTGTCAGATTACACAGCGCACAATGTCTGACATGTCAGGCGTTCCGTTACACAAAGTATTGCACCGCCGGTGGGGCAGGCGTGGTAGGGTACTGTTACATGCGACTACCCAAATTCTTGCAGATACATTGCAGTCTGGTATTAGTTTCATGGGGCCGAGCGGCTCGACTTCCCCAAACTAACCACATCACAGAATGAAGTTTGTGTACCTGAGCACAGCCCGTGTAGGCAGCCTTTCTGAAGGCAATTATTAATAGATTGTGATCCTCGGTGAAATTACCTTTGAATTTACAAATGAATAAAAAGTTCTACAAGTGACAGGCTCAGTATAGAAATCACACATAGGGGCTTGTAAAATGGGCAGCAAGGCCTCGTTCACGAGGGTGTATTTATGTATACAGTGCACTCCTGCAGTATTCAGATCCCTTTTCACTTTTTTAACCAGTTGCCGACCGCAGATAGTTGAATGATGGCTGCACTGCGGCTGGCCAGTTCTGGGAAGCCGTCCTATGACGTCGTACCAGAACGCGCTCTCCTGTGCACACGCAGCGACCTCGGTGCTCACTTTGTCCCACAGACACAGCTGATCATGTGATGTGGTAAAAGGCCAATCACAACGGACTTTAATCACGTGATCAGCCGTGTCCAATGACATGCTGATCACCTGGAAATGCAATTACCGGTTCTCAGCTGCACTTTCCTCACGCTGTCAGAGCACGAGGAAAGTACTGCAGAGAACTGGCAGTTGTCAGAGCGGGGATTGGCACCGATCATAAGTGCCCAGCAGTGCCACCCACGAGTGCCCACTAGTGCCGCCTCATCAACGCACATCAGCGAAAGGAGAAAAATTACCTGTTTGCAAAATTTTATAATAGAAATAAAAACTTTTTTTTTCAAATGTTTTGCTCTTTTTTTGTTTATAGTGCAAAAAAATAAAACACCCAGCGGTGAGTAAATACCACCAAAAGAAAGCTCTATTTGTGTGAAAAAAATGATAAAAATTTCATATGGGTACAGTGTTGCATGACCGCGCAATTGTCATTCAAAGTGCAACAGCGCTGAAAGCTGAAAATTGGCCTGGTAAGGAAGGGGGTACAAGTGCCCGGCAGGCGAGGGGTTAATGTGATGTTGCAGCCCGATACTACAGTTTACATTCTTTTCTCAATACATTTGGTATCCTATAATGACAAAGTATAAACAGAATTTTAGAAATGTCTGGGGAAAAAAAAAAAAAAACATAAAAAAACCCCAATCCCCCCCCCCCCCAAAAACAAAAAGAAACACAAAACAAAAGTAAACTGAAATATCACATGTACCTCACATCTGGTTTCCTTCTGCACATGCGGTAAGCGTGCTGCGCTTTGTGAATGGGCCACAGTCTTCTAGGACCTGTGAAGTGTCCCAGAAGGTTGCAGGGGGCCGAAATTCCAGATCAGTTCGTCGCAGCGAACTGAGCCGTAAGTGGGAGAAGGTACCTTTCAAAACCCGGTGCCCGATGCCCCTCTCTACAAAAAATGCCAAATGTGAGGGGGAGGTGGCAGACAAGAAGAGCTTCCCCTTTTGGAACTCCGCTAAGCATTCAGACCTTTTTCTCAGTACTTTGCTGAAACACCTTTGGCACCAATTACAGCCTCGAGTTGTTTTGGGGGGAAGACGCCACAAGTGTTTTGCACTGGATTGGGTGACTATTGGGAGTAAACTGGATTGGGTGACTATTGGGAGTAAACTGGATTGGGTGACTATTGGGAGTAAACTGGATTGGGTGACTATTGGGAGTAAACTGGATTGGGTGACTATTGGGAGTAAACTGGATTGGGTGATTATCTGCCATTCTACTTTGCTCAGTAAGGTTGGATGGGGACGGTAGGTGGAAAGCCATTTTCAGGTCTCTCCAGAGATGTCCAATAGGGTTCAAGTCAAGGCTCTGGCTGGACCACTCCAGGACATGCGCAGAGTTGTTGCTAAGCCACTCCTGTGTGGTCTTCGCTGTGTGCTTAGGATCATTGTCATGTTGGAAGGTGAACCTTTGGCCCAGTTAGAAGTCCTGAGTGCTGTGGAACAGGTTTTTCATTGAGGATATCTCTGTACTTTGCTCCATTAAGCTTTCCCTCAACCCTGACCACTCCTCAAAGTACCTGCTGCTGAAAAACCACACAGCATGTTGCTGCCACCACCATGTTTCACTGTTGGGATGATATTGGACAGGTGATGAGCGGTGCCCAATTTACTCCTGACATAACTTTTAGAATTAATGCCAAACAGTCCAATCTGTTTCATTAGACCAGAGAATCTTGTTCCTCAGAGTCCTTTGGGTGCTTTTTTGCAAACTTCATGTGTTTTGCACTGAGGAGAGGCTTCATCTAGCCACTCTCTCATAAAGCCCAGATCAGTGGAGGGCTGCAGTGATGATTGTCCTTCTGGAACTTTGTCCCATCTCCACACAGGATCCCCAGAGCTCAGAGTGACCCTTCGGTTCTTGGTAGGGATGCACCGAAATTTCGGTGGCCGAAACGTTTTGGCCGAAAACACCTTTCGACTGTCAGCCGATATGAAAATAAAGCACCAATACAGGTGCAGAAAAAAACCCGCCACTGGCCATCGCTCGGTAGTTCTCAGCCTTACCTGAGAAACCATCGAATGATCCCGACGCTGGACATAGAGATGAGTGGGGGAAAGATGGCCTCCACTCATCTCTATGCCCTTGGAGGACCAGAGCGATGTCACTTCCGGTTCTGGGCATTTTTTTTATTTTTTATTTTAAAAGCACTCGATCAATGCTTTTTTTTTTTTCTGTAATGCTTTACACTGCAGAGGAGAGATGCGGGGCCCTATTGACCCCATATCTCTCCATAAAGAGGACCTGTCACTAATTATTTCTATCACAACGGATGCATTCATTCCTTGTGATAATAAAAGTGATTAAAATATTTTTTAAAGGGACAGTGCAAAAACAAAACAAAAAAAAACATTAAATTTTTTTGGTTTAAAGTGCCCCCGCCCCCCCATGTAGTGGAGAAAGCATATGTAGGACATGCCCACGTATGTAAACTGTTTTCAAACCACACACGTGAGGTATCGCCACGAACGTCGGAGCAATAATTCTCGCACTAGACCTCCTCTGTAACTTTACACTGCTAACCTGCAGAAATTTCTAAAAGCATCACCCACGGTGATATTTAAGTGCCGCACTTTCACGGCATTCCACAAGCGTGCGCAATTTTAAAACGTGACATGTTGGGTATCTATTTACTCGCCGTAATATCTTCTTTCATATTTAAAAAAAATAAATGGGGTTATATATTGTGGGGTTATTTTTGTTTTTTGTTTTTTTAATCAAAGTGTATTTTTTCCAAAAAATTGTAAATTTTTAAAAACTGCACATTTTGGTTTCAGTTTTCGGCCAAATGCATTTTGAATTTTCCGCTTTGTTACCAGAATTTTCATTTCTGTGCACCACTAGTTCTCGGTCATCTCTCCTACTAAAGCCCTTCTCCCCCAACTGCTCAGTTTGTCCTGTGACCAGCTCTTGGAAGAGTCCTGGCTGTGCCAAACTTTGAATTATGGAGGCCACGGTGCTCTTGGGGACCTTCAGTGCAGAAGTATTTTTTTTTTTATAGCCTTCCCCAGATCTGTGCCTTGGAACAATCCTGTCTCTGAGCTCTGCAAGCAGTTCCTTTGACCTCATTCATGGCTTTTGCTCTGATACAGTACACACTGTCAGCTGTGAGGCCTTTTATAGAGGTGTGCCTTTCCAAATCATGTCCAATCAATTGAATTTACCCCAGGTGGGTTTCCAATTAAGGTGTAGAAACATCTCAGCAATGATCAAGATAAATGGGAGGCACCCAAGCTAAAGTGTTGTTGCAATGGGTCTGAATGCTTATGGCCAATGTGAAATTTCAGTTTTTCCTTTTTCAAACATTTGCAAACATTTCTAAAATTCTGTTTTCACTTCGTCATTATGGGGTACTGAGTGTAGAATGAGGGGGGAAAAAAAAAAAAAAAAAAAAAAAAAGATTCAAAACAACTGTATCAGGCTGCAACATAACATTGAAAAAAGTGAAGGGGTCCAAATACTTTATGAATGGGCTGTAAACCTGTGCAAAAGGGCCAGCTTGGCCTGTGCAAAAGGGCCAGCTTGGCCTGTGCAAAAGGGCCAGCTTGGCCTGTGCAAAAGGGCCAGCTTGGCCTGCACAGGTGTTCTTTTGCATCAACAGACAGGCAGTCCCATTCATGTCTACTGGGATGCAGGAGCAGCATGCACACAGCCACTGGCCCCAATTTGACAGCCACGACAGGCTGTCAAATGGGACTTCCTTGGGCAGAAAAGGAGTGGAAGGTTTAAAAGTGAGTCAATATTTTCTATCATAGGATTTACACTCACCCATCTATTATTAAATGCTCATACGGTGCCTTCTTATCACACACAGGACACACCCACGTGGGCTTCTTCTCATTCATCTGGATATACAGGGTAGCATCAAAGCACTGCAGATGGGAGCAGGTAAGTGACCGGCAAGGGATGGTCAGACGCATTTTTCCCAGCTGAGAGCAGAAAAAAAAAAAATTAACAGAAGATTCACTACATAACAGTGCAAAAATGAGTTTTAAACAAAAAAACAAACAAAAAATACAAACTGTGCTTTTTCTATTAAAAAGGAAAAAAAAAACCCAAACATTTGGTTTATTAACCGCTTCCCGACCGCCCTATAGCAGAACTACTGCTACAGGGCGGCACAGGTACACAAAATCACATATATACACACACGTTATTTTGCATTTCTGGGTAGGGGGTGTGTGCGAGACTCACCTGCGCCGCCATTCGCGGTGGTCATTCACCAGGTCCCGGCCAGTGATTACTCGCCAGCGCCCAGTGATTGCCCAGGATCTCCGACGGGGAGGAGAACTGTTTGTAAACAAAATAGTTCTCCTTGTCGGCTCGTGCACACAGCACAGCCATCCAAAGCAGTGTGATTACAGTGAAGCACATGGACACCGGCCATAATGAAACAGCACACAGTTAACCCTTTGATCGCCCTTCCTGTTAACCCCTTCCTTCCCATTGTCATTAGCACAGTGTCAGTGTTTTTTTTTTTAGCACTGAACAATGTATTGGTGTCACCAAGTCAGTCCCCCCAGTGTCAGAATGCCCGCCACAGTTCCGCTATATGATGCTGTAAAATATATATTTAAAAAAAAAAAGCCCAGTATATATACTGCCATTTGTAAACGCTAGAACTTTCACGTAAACCAATTTATACGTTTTGGGATTTTTTTTTTTTTTAGCAAAGACATGGAGCAGAATACATTTTGGATTAAATTTATGATGAAATTTGATTTTTAAAATTTTATTACTGGACATGTTAAACAGCAAAAAGTTAAAAATATTGTTTTTCCTCCCTCAAAATTGTCTTTTTTATAGCACAAAAAAAAAAATGCACAGGCGATCAAATACCACCAGAAGAAAGCTCATTTTGTGGGAAAAAAGAACAAATTTCATTTGGGTGCAGCATTGCATGACCGCACAATTGTCAGTTAAAGTTACGCAGCTCCACAACGCAAAAAAAAAAAAATGGTCTGGTCAGGAGGGGGGGGGGGGGGAGTAAATCCTCAGGAGGGAAAGTTTTTAAAGCAGAACTTCAGTTGGCCACCCATTCCCCCCCATTACGGCACACGTGCAGATGTTCAAACATCTGGGAGCAAAATAACCCTGCCACTTCTCAGCACAGGCTCCGCCCTGACACGTTTGATTCCATTAGTAGGGCTAGCCAGTACTGGACGAAACATGTCGGGGCAGAGCCTGTGCTGACGTCATCATGCTGCTAGACTGAGCAATGGCTAGGTTGTTTTGCATACTCTGCTGCTTAAAGTGAGCACCTCTATTTGTTTCTAATAAAACGTAAAACTGGTTTCTCAATATGAAGCTTGTTTTCTTTGGTGTAATCCTAAACACATGCGGAGTAAAAGGTACTGGCTGCAGCTAATTTCCCTTGATCTCTGCTTGTGTGCCATGTGGTTTCCAAATTGGTAAGAGACTGTCATTTTATATATTTGATGGTGGAGTCACAAGCTTTCATATCACTGGGTCAACTGGGTGTTGGGACACATTTTTATTAAACAAAGCAGAACTTCACAAAAAAGGGGAAGTTAGGCTACGTTCACACAAGCTTTGTCAGCAGGCGTCAGACAGGCGTTTGGGAAGCGTTAACGTTTCTCAATCGCCTATGAATATTCTGCACATGGCAGCACACAGTGCTGTTCACACTGAAGTGTTTGCGTTGTGGCAAAACTGACGCCTCGTGTTGAGTCAGGAGGCGTTGAAGTCTCCCAATCAAGTCTATGGTGACGCTCCTCAAACTCTTGGCAGGCGTTTGAAAGGCGGTTGCAGAGCGTTAAGACCATTACATTTCATTATAAGCGTTTTTGGTGCGGTTTTAACGCTTCTCAAACTCCTACGAAAATTCTGAACATGGCAGCACACAGCGCTGTTCACACTGAAGCGTTAGCGTCGCGTTAAAACTGACGCCTCATGTGCAGTCAGGAGTTGAAGCCTCCCATTCAAGTCTATGGCGACGCTCCTCAAACTCCTGGCAGGCATTTACGGAGCGTTAATACCATTAAATTTCATTGTAGGCGTTCGTGGTGCGGTTTTAACGCTTTGCAAACGCCTATCGAATGCCTCTAAAACACGCATAGGGCGTCTGAGGAGCATTAAAAACGCTTCACAAACGACTTTCTAATGCCTGTAAAACGCTATAGGGGGGTTTGGCAAGAGTTAAAAATAAGTCAAGTGTGAATGAGCCCTTAGGTTTGTTTACACCCCCCCCACATTTGGGGTGAGCAGTACCTGGTTTTGACAGGTATACGCTCCTACTTCCGGTCAGATGCGCCGCGGCAATCTGAGCTGGAAGTTCGTCCCCCCTCCTTCTCCTTCAGCCTTCAGGGACACATTACAGGTCCCAGAAGACACGGAGACCATTTACAAAGCGCAGCATGACTGGCGCATGTGCAGTAGGAACCCGGCTGTGAATCCGCAAGGTTTCACTGTTTCTAAGATGCCAGCTCCTGGACCCGAAGCTGATTGAAGAATTGACTCGGGGGAGGACATCGCTGGATCCCTGGACAGGCAAGTTATATTAATAGTAGCTACAGTATTTGTAGCTGCTGACCTAGTTTTGTGTGGGGGAGCCTGGAACGCCCTGTTAAAGGTGTGATTTATGTTTTAATCATTCAGGTATAGAGCAACATTTGCTTTTGGACGTATTACACGGTTGTATCTATGCGATTTTGAGTGCTGCAGTATAATTTTCTCAGTTATTTAAAAATAAAAATTCTCTCCATCAAGCGCATTTTCCTTAATTTTTTTTTGTACTAAACTGTTTTATTATGATAAAGGGGGGAAGAAGCGAGGCAGCAGAACGTGACCTTTAGGGTAAAGGTTCAATTTCAACATCAATATGTTCAATATAGACAGATGCAAAAAAACAAAACAAAAAAATCCATATTAACCCTCCCTGGCAGTATTCCTGAGTGTAGCTCGGGGTAAAGTTTCAACACCACAAGCGGTAACCCCCCCGAGCTACACTCGGGAATACACTGCAGCGTTGCTCTGGGATCCCTTTTGCACTTACCTTGTCCTGCGCTCCCGCGATGTCCCCCCTGCAGTGTCCTCGGCAATGTCCTCCGGCCGAAGCCGACATCCGTTCTCTGCGACGTCGGGACGTACGGGGGACGGAACGGCGGGAAATTTTAAAATGTCAAAAAGTGACATTCACTAAATCCACTAAAATCTCATAATATAACATTACTATATCAAACCATTTCACATACATTGTGTCCCGAGTGCTTTGTCCGGCGCCCTGCCTGCATTTTTACTGTTCTTTCTGCCTGGAAACTGAGAAACGTCCATGGCGTCCAAAAAGCGTCCCTTTAGGTCAAAAGCGGTTTTAGACCGGCTAGAGAAAAGCGATAGTAAATCAGAACCACTTGCAGAATTGAGTGATAATGATTTGTGGGGGAAATTCCTCATCAGACAAAGCATCTTCCATATTGCTTGAGGTGATTATAGCCATATTAGTGCATTTGCGACAGAAACAATTGAGTACCGACGTGATACTTTTTTTATTTGCACTAACATACAAAAATAACACACTGTATGTTATTGCAAATAAAAAAGTATCACGTCAGTACTCAATTGTTTCTGTCATCAGACACTGAAAATGATTTTGCGACTTTGCTCAGTGATGTGCGAACTTGGCGCTCTATTTTCAAATTTCAGTGTTTTTGGTTTGATTATATTATTGAATTAAATTGTTATTTTTTATGATTATTTATTAAATTATAATTTATGATTTCGTGTTTCAAATTTTATCCTCCCCGGGATGTTTACTAGACTCTTGTTCGGACAGATTTCAGTGAGTTATTCCTAAGAATTACAGGCTAAAAAAACGACATATTTCCATGCAAAAAAATGTACCGCTTTGAGCACAGAAATATGGACATAATCAGACCGCTAGGGAGGTTAACAATCACATGAAGAACGGTCTGGATAAAAGCGCACAGATGTGTCCCAAAGGAAATAAGTGAACGGTATATGTCAACTGTGATTGGTGGGGAAAAAACTCACTGCTGCAATGGTAAAAAACACATCGGTTTGTGGAAAGTATGACCAGGAGCCAGGCGCTGGGTAGTTTTGTGATAAAAGTAATACACTTTATATGGAGGTGTGCCTTTAATAATTCATATGGTAAAAAATAGATAACCAGCCTGTGGCTTTAGGAAGCCAAGTTCCAAGATGGACGGCCCCGTTTGCTTAGAGGGAAGTAGTGGAATAGAATGCCTGTCAGTGCAGGGACCACGTGTATCCGACGTCCCAGCGTCCCGGATGACGTCACCAAGATGTGGAGAGACGGAGGGGAGGAACTCTTGCTGGAGCCGCAGCTTTAGAAGGAAGAGGCCGGTTGCCAGGACAACATGTTTCGCACGCATGCGCTTTAAAAAGTCTCTCCCCCTCCTTCTTGGGACTTGATAAAGCGCATGCGCGCGAAACATGTTGTCCTGGCAACCGGCCTCTTCCTTCTAAAGCTGCGGCTCCAGCAAGAGTTCCTCCCCTCCGTCTCTCCACATCTTGGTGACGTCATCCGGGACGCTGGGACGTCGGATACACGTGGTCCCTGCACTGACAGGCATTCTATTCCACTACTTCCCTCTGAGCAAACGGGGCCGTCCATCTTGGAACTTGGCTTCCTAAAGCCACAGGCTGGTTATCTATTTTTTACCATATGAATTATTAAAGGCACACCTCCATATAAAGTGTATTACTTTTATCACAAAACTACCCAGCGCCTGGCTCCTGTTCATACTAACAATCACATGAAAGTATTCAATATTTACCGGACACAGGAGTGAGACCCGTAAACTGGTTGTAGCAATTTCACTGTCTGGATCAGCTGTGAGCTTCTCTTTAACTAGAAAAAAACAAAAAAAAAAAAACACAATACATAAAATGTGGTGTACAACTCCAATTTTAAGCTGTCAAGTCGACATATTTTCACCGGCTAAAACTGCACAAAATTTCTGCTCTAGAAATGCATTCGTTGTATCAAATTTCTCAGAATACACAAACCAACATATGATTTCTGTTCCTTTGTTATGAGCAGAAGGCATATCCGTTTACAAAGTAAATGAGCTAAGATTCCAGCGGCTGAGTACCAGATGGGATCTCATTATAGTGATGAGGAAGAGATCTTACTGAGAGCTCTGGAATGGTCTGGGTTGCGGATCCCTTTCGCCCGTAGCCTCTGCAATAAGATGGCCGACGACAGCTGCTTGACAAGGTAAACCGCCAGCGAAAAATTCTGTCGAGAGAGAGAGAGAGGGTCAGAAAGGCAACTCAATCATCAATCAAGCCCATACAACAGCAAAACAAAACAAGTTATAAAAACAAGAGATTGTAATCTGGTAGGATTACAGTATATGGAAACCCCAACAATTCATTTATATTTGTTGCCTTTTGGGCCAGTAACCACTTCAGTCTGCAGGCCTCTCTCCCTAAAACACCGTAAAGCGGAGTTCCAGCTGAAAAAAAAAAAAAAAAAAAAAAAAAAAGGCAGCAGCTACAAAAACTGTAGCTGTTGACTTTTAAAAAAACAGCCACTTACCTGTCCCTCGGTCCAGCGGTGTCCTCACCACGGCTGGTTTCACCGGCAGTCTTCTCTCCCCACCATCTTCAATGTGGGCAACCGGCTGTGACGGCTTGCGGCTTCAAAGCTGGTTGTCCACTGCACATGCGTGAGAAGCGGGGAGGGGGTGGACAACTTCCACTTCCGATCGCGACGATGGCAGTGGAAGTGGGTACCTGTTAAATTCAGGTACCTACTCCCCCCCCTCCCGCTCCCCAAGGGTGACAATCCTTAATGGGAGCGGGGGACAAAGACTTAAAGCGGAACTTCCCTTTTGAGTGGAGCTCCGCTTTAAGTCCAAGAGCAACTTCTTTTTTAATTTTCTTTTAGTTTTGGTGGCATTTTGGTTTTGTGCATTATACTTTTCAGCATTTGTGGTCCCAACATTATGCATTTTGGGAGGCGGAGGGGGGTGATAGGGCTTTCAACTGATAGCAAAATTATGAATTTTTTTTTTTTTTCGAAATTCGGAAAGCTAAACTACAGGAAAAGCTTTTCTAAAACAATTTATGTAATCTGTGCAGCTGCATTAGATTTACCACAAAATAAAACCAACTGAATTAAATTATATCACATTACAGCAGTGAATGCGGCACTTTGCTTGACCACCAACCCCGACGACGGGGCACTGATCCTCCCACCGACCCAGACGACGGGGCACTGATCCTCCCACCGACCCAGACGACGGGGCACTGATCCTCCCACCGACCCAGACGACGGGGCACTGATCCTCCCACCGACCCAGACGACGGGGCACTGATCCTCCCACCGACCCAGACGACGGGGCACTGATCCTCCCACCGACCCAGACGACGGGGCACTGATCCTCCCACCGACCCAGACGACGGGGCACTGATCCTCCCACCGACCCAGACGACGGGGCACTGATCCTCCCACCGACCCAGACGACGGGGCACTGATCCTCCCACCGACCCAGACGACGGGGCACTGATCCTCCCACCGACCCAGACGACGGGGCACTGATCCTCCCACCGACCCAGACGACGGGGCACTGATCCTCCCACCGACCCAGACGACGGGGCACTGATCCTCCCACCGACCCAGACGACGGGGCACTGATCCTCCCACCGACCCAGACGACGGGGCACTGATCCTCCCACCGACCCAGACGACGGGGCACTGATCCTCCCACCGACCCAGACGACGGGGCACTGATCCTCCCACCGACCCAGACGACGGGGCACTGATCCTCCCACCGACCCAGACGACGGGGCACTGATCCTCCCACCGACCCAGACGACGGGGCACTGATCCTCCCACCGACCCAGACGACGGGGCACTGATCCTCCCACCGACCCAGACGACGGGGCACTGATCCTCCCACCGACCCAGACGACGGGGCACTGATCCTCCCACCGACCCAGACGACGGGGCACTGATCCTCCCACCGACCCAGACGACGGGGCACTGATCCTCCCACCGACCCAGACGACGGGGCACTGATCCTCCCACCGACCCAGACGACGGGGCACTGATCCTCCCACCGACCCAGACGACGGGGCACTGATCCTCCCACCGACCCAGACGACGGGGCACTGATCCTCCCACCGACCCAGACGACGGGGCACTGATCCTCCCACCGACCCAGACGACGGGGCACTGATCCTCCCACCGACCCAGACGACGGGGCACTGATCCTCCCACCGACCCAGACGACGGGGCACTGATCCTCCCACCGACCCAGACGACGGGGCACTGATCCTCCCACCGACCCAGACGACGGGGCACTGATCCTCCCACCGACCCAGACGACGGGGCACTGATCCTCCCACCGACCCAGACGACGGGGCACTGATCCTCCCACCGACCCAGACGACGGGGCACTGATCCTCCCACCGACCCAGACGACGGGGCACTGATCCTCCCACCGACCCAGACGACGGGGCACTGATCCTCCCACCGACCCAGACGACGGGGCACTGATCCTCCCACCGACCCAGACGACGGGGCACTGATCCTCCCACCGACCCAGACGACGGGGCACTGATCCTCCCACCGACCCAGACGACGGGGCACTGATCCTCCCACCGACCCAGACGACGGGGCACTGATCCTCCCACCGACCCAGACGACGGGGCACTGATCCTCCCACCGACCCAGACGACGGGGCACTGATCCTCCCACCGACCCAGACGACGGGGCACTGATCCTCCCACCGACCCAGACGACGGGGCACTGATCCTCCCACCGACCCAGACGACGGGGCACTGATCCTCCCACCGACCCAGACGACGGGGCACTGATCCTCCCACCGACCCAGACGACGGGGCACTGATCCTCCCACCGACCCAGACGACGGGGCACTGATCCTCCCACCGACCCAGACGACGGGGCACTGATCCTCCCACCGACCCAGACGACGGGGCACTGATCCTCCCACCGACCCAGACGACGGGGCACTGATCCTCCCACCGACCCAGACGACGGGGCACTGATCCTCCCACCGACCCAGACGACGGGGCACTGATCCTCCCACCGACCCAGACGACGGGGCACTGATCCTCCCACCGACCCAGACGACGGGGCACTGATCCTCCCACCGACCCAGACGACGGGGCACTGATCCTCCCACCGACCCAGACGACGGGGCACTGATCCTCCCACCGACCCAGACGACGGGGCACTGATCCTCCCACCGACCCAGACGACGGGGCACTGATCCTCCCACCGACCCAGACGACGGGGCACTGATCCTCCCACCGACCCAGACGACGGGGCACTGATCCTCCCACCGACCCAGACGACGGGGCACTGATCCTCCCACCGACCCAGACGACGGGGCACTGATCCTCCCACCGACCCAGACGACGGGGCACTGATCCTCCCACCGACCCAGACGACGGGGCACTGATCCTCCCACCGACCCAGACGACGGGGCACTGATCCTCCCACCGACCCAGACGACGGGGCACTGATCCTCCCACCGACCCAGACGACGGGGCACTGATCCTCCCACCGACCCAGACGACGGGGCACTGATCCTCCCACCGACCCAGACGACGGGGCACTGATCCACCCAGACGACGGGGCACTGATCCTCCCAGACGACGGGGCACTGATCCTCCCAGACGACGGGGCACTGATCCTCCCAGACGACGGGGCACTGATCCTCCCAGACGACGGGGCACTGATCCTCCCAGACGACGGGGCACTGATCCTCCCAGACGACGGGGCACTGATCCTCCCAGACGACGGGGCACTGATCCTCCCAGACGACGGGGCACTGATCCTCCCAGACGACGGGGCACTGATCCTCCCAGACGACGGGGCACTGATCCTCCCAGACGACGGGGCACTGATCCTCCCAGACGACGGGGCACTGATCCTCCCAGACGACGGGGCACTGATCCTCCCAGACGACGGGGCACTGATCCTCCCAGACGACGGGGCACTGATCCTCCCAGACGACGGGGCACTGATCCTCCCAGACGACGGGGCACTGATCCTCCCAGACGACGGGGCACTGATCCTCCCAGACGACGGGGCACTGATCCTCCCAGACGACGGGGCACTGATCCTCCCAGACGACGGGGCACTGATCCTCCCAGACGACGGGGCACTGATCCTCCCACCGACGGGGCACTGATCCTCCCACCGACGGGGCACTGATCCTCCCACCGACGGGGCACTGATCCTCCCACCGACGGGGCACTGATCCTCCCACCGACGGGGCACTGATCCTCCCACCGACGGGGCACTGATCCTCCCACCGATACCAACGACGGGGCACTATTCCTCCCTCTAATAGTGGTAGTAAACTGTGCCCCCTCTTCACTAACACCAGGACAGTTTCTATTAGTCACAGTCCATCCCCCCTAACGTTTGAAGAACAGTGAACTGGCCCATTGAAACTTTGGAGACCACTGCATTAAAGCAATGTGAAAGTATACTTCAACTCTAGGAGAGCTTTATTCCACTTTCAAACGCTCACAACATACACAGCGAGGGGGGGGGGAGATTAGAGAAAGATTTAGAGAAGTTGGGCTGTTTGCTTACAATGTTATCAGAAAATGTGTTAACGCTACGGAACCTCTCCCCCTATGTTCTGAAGGGCGGGTGGGGTTGGGGGGAGATGTTCTGTGGTTCTGTCCTGGGGTAACAATGCTCCCCCCTCCACAGGTACTGTACAGTGAGTGTTGAGTGAGATACTAAACTAAATCAATGAAAAAACTAGAAAAGAAAAATGAGTGCAGCCACCACATATAAGGACAGGAAAAGGGGTTGGACAAAATTATGGAAATAGGGTGTTGGGCCGCCCTTTAACATCCAAGACGGCCTGAAATCTCCTGGGAATTGACAAATATAAGTCTGAACTTGCTGCTCCTCTGAAAAGCAATCCGGTGTGGGGCAGCTACAGAATATTGCCTAAAATTTCACCAGATCAAAGCAATATACTAAACCAAAAAAAAGAGCACTACTATGGTAACCCTTCTGCAGAAGACACGAATGAAGGGTTATGCAACACGTCACATCACCCATGTCAAAATGGTCCCCTGGAGAAAACCGGTTTTAATTTGGTTCCCTGTGCTAGTCTGCAGAGTATCGGAGAGCTTGTTTTTTGCACTTACAGTCAAAGAGCCCTTGTGGTTAATGTCCATGTAGGCTACAAGAGCATCTGTGTCATGGAAAAAATGGTCGCATGATACTTACACGTCCAATTTCCGCTGTCCACGACACAACGATGGTGTTAGGAACAGTCGTCGACAGACGTACAAGTGAGGTAATATTGATTGGTCGGCTTGGTCGCTTTGGTTCAACCCCATTTTTGGTTGGTGGAAGGTAACCCTACAAGAAGAGAATGATGGAAATGCTCTACGTTAAAGAAATTTGTTACAGGCCATAATTAACGACCGGGCCTATCCTGATACCCCTTTCCTACATGTAATCTTTTTTTTTTCACTAGAAAATTACCTAGAACTCCCTAAATATATATTTAAGCAGAGGCCTTAGAGAAAAGAGGGAAAAAAAAAAGTGGATGTAGCAATTTTTCATGCAAAAAAGAATCACTTACTGGCAAATTACAGGGTTTTCCATTTACTTTTACACACAGGTTTGGTGGGAAATGGTCTTCTTGAGGGCAACTGGTTTCCGAAAGGCAGAACCTGAGAGGAACACACATGATTAGGAATCATCTACAAGTAAAATTTAGAAGCACATAAACACAATAAAAGACAAAACCCCGACACACAGTAAAAGATCCTACCTGAGCTGCACTTGAACTGTGAAATCACATTTTGTTCCAGAGATATCCCTGGAAAAGTAAAAAACGCACAGTGACTAAAAACAGGTACAAAAATGCATCTTAATTCTATTACTTATACCTCAACGTGCCTCAAATGTACAGGGCCAGACTACCCACGAAGGCCCGAGGCAGTCATCCTCAGCCCTAGGGGACAACGAACTACTAAACGGGAATGCCTAGCTAGATAACTAACTTCTATAGGAAAGGTAGAAGGCCCAAGACGGAGGAGATGGGTACACCTCCAAAAACAGGAAGAGAACTAAAAATATCCCTGGGAAACACAGGGGTCTGCAGTATGCGGAGGTCTGCCCAACCTTTCTCCTCCATGATATAGGAAGAAGACCCCAGAACCCCTAAAGCAGGGGTCTCAAAACTTTCCAACAGGCCAGTCTACTGTCCTTCAGACTTAGAGTGCGCCAGACTGTAGCTAGTAGGGGAAATCGCGCCCCACAGGTGGTGTCAGCGGGAGAGGAACAGTGCCCCATTTGGTGGTGTCAGCGGGGGAGGAATTTGCAGTGCCCCATTTGCTGAAAAACCAAGGGGACAACGGACCTTCCAGCAATGATCTCTGCATGCCACAGATGCAAAGACCCAGCAACAGAATTCTAAGTTGGGATCTTAGTCAAGACTGGGTCTCCTGCTGTGTAGGAATTATTTGTTCTAAGGGTCAGGAACTACCTGATCTGCAGAGACAGGACCACAGGTATGTTTAGAATCCCAGCCTGCAACCATTGAGGTAGATTTGCTGGCAGTAGTCTGAGCAAGAATAGAAAAGTCAAAGGCCAGCCTTGAGAAGGAGAAGGAAGTCTCCCACTTCTTTACGAACCCTTAATGGAAGGCTGAAGGGAAGAGATAAATTACTTGCCTACTGACAACAGAGCAACGGGTGGCAAGGTGTGGATCTTTAAAAAGGAAGAAGCTTAAGCTGGACTACCCACTGGTGAGTACAGGTGACTGCCGACACTGCAAGCCAGGGAGGCCTGAACTGATCGGATCTTAAAGTGAGGTTTGTCAGGGAAAAAGCTAACCAGACTGCATAAAGCTAACTTTTTACAGGAGGTTGCCCGAGCATGCCACAATGAAGATAAAGAGAGGGCACTAGTCTGAACACAAGCCAATACTTGAGAACAAACAAGTGAGCCCAGGTAGCAGCCAAGGATCAAGATCAGTAGATCACTAGAACTGGTTCTGGTCATTCATGTGGATCAGGGGAGTATCCCCACGTAACCAAAGAGGCTGTTCATATCCCAGGCACAGGAGGTCCTCCTGAGGAAGGGAGTGGAGGCCCAGTTGAGGCACAGCTCTGTAACTCGAGTAAACACAAGGTCTGAAGCAAGGATTCTCACAGTATGGGAAGCGCCCAGACAGACTGGGAAAGGTGTGAGATCCTGTGCAGTAGCACCAAAAAGACAACAGGAAGCAGCTGGAGTACTCAGAAGCAAGGGATTGACTGGTGGCTAAAAGAGGGTTCCAGGGACCACCAGGATGCCCACTTGTAGAAATGATGGCACACCTCACACAGAAGAATTAATTAACCCAATTATGAGCCCCTACTGGCCGAGCAGGACTGTCTGCAGTAAATGTCCACAAGGTTTCTGAGCCTTGGATGTACACAAAGGGTAGAACTCAACAATCCTCTCCTTACACGACAGACGCTGGAGTCAGAGCATTCTCTGGCCTTACGTGAAGTTATTGATCACTGCGAGGACCCAAGAAGCAATATCCCTTGAAGACCAAAGTCAGATCCTCTATCAATAGGTCACTGGCCTCCCAACAGAGCAATAATGCACTGGCGCATCTGCATGAACGTCAGACCCATGCTGAAGATACGTTTTGAGGTCTGTAGATAAGCATCTTTACTGCAGCAAAAGAGTCCACTACAGGTGAAGAGAGATCTCTTTGGAGGAAATTAACCAATTAAAATGGACAGATTAGTCACTCCCAACAGAGAATGGATGGCAGAACCAACCAGTTCAAACTGGGTTTTGGAGGAGAGATTTGGTTCGTCTGCAAAGGAGAGCATGCCTTGCACCTGACCAGCGGTGGTTTACAAAGGGAACAGTCCACCGTTTCACAAACTACCTCTGAAATGGGAACCTTTCTAGCATATGCTCAGGGTACTTCCAGTCTGCACAGAGGAGCGTCTCCAATAGCAGGTGCAAGGAGAAGGTTCATCAGCAGAAGCTCCAAGACCCAAGCCAATATTTCAAAGGGAAGGTAGCATGCACTGCATCAATACAATCCAACACGAGCCCCTGTAATTCTGAGAAGACAACAGGAGAGTGCAGTGCCTCAGAAGACTTTTGAAAAATGTTTGTTGGGATCTCATTATAAAAGTCAAATAGGGTCACTAGGACCAGTGGTCCAGCCTGATCCAAGGCATCTAGAGGGTAAAAACAGACTCTGCAGAAGATAGTGCTGGAGTAAGAAGAGCCTCTGCAATCAATGTGTGAGGAATTGTGTGCAGAAAAAAAATCCTGAGTGGATGTAGAAGTTCCTGAGGATAGGACTTCTCAAGGACTCAGCCCCAAACAACAGAGCTGAGGAAGATTCCAGTGAAGAAGACCTATCATCAGTGGTCTCCAAAACTGCAGGCCACACGTGGCACTTTGATTGACTTATTTTGGCCTGTGGGGCACTGTTCCTCCCGCTGATACCAATGATGGAGCACTATTCCTCCCACTGACACCAATGATGGAGCACTATTCCTCCCACTGACACCAATGATGGGGCACTATTCCTCCCACTGACACCAATGATGGGGCACTATTCCTCCCACTGACACCAATGATGGGGCACTATTCCTCCCACTGACACCAATGATGGGGCACTATTCCTCCCACTGACACCAATGATGGGGCACTATTCCTCCCACTGACACCAATGATGGGGCACTATTCCTCCCACTGACACCAATGATGGAGCACTATTTCTCCCACTGACACCAATGATGGAGCACTATTCCTCTCACTGATACCAATGATGGGGCACTATTCCTCCCACTGATACCAATGATGGGGCACTATTCCTCCCACTGACACCAATGATGGGGCACTATTCCTCCCACTGATACCAATGATGGGGCGCTATTCCTCCCACTGACACCAATGATGGGGCGCTATTCCTCCCACTGACACCAATGATGGGGCGCTATTCCTCCCACTGACACCAATGATGGGGCGCTATTCCTCCCACTGACACCAATGACGGGGCGCTATTCCTCCCACTGACACCAATGACGGGGCGCTATTCCTCCCACTGACACCAATGACGGGGCGCTATTCCTCCCACTGACACCAATGACGGGGCGCTATTCCTCCCACTGATACCAATGGTGGGGCACTATCCCTCCCACTGACACCAATGATGGGGCACTATTCCTCCCACTGATACCAATGATGGGGCACTATTCCTCCCACTGATACCAATGATGGGGCACTATTCCTCCCACTGACACCAATGATGGGGCACTATTCCTCCCACTGACACCAATGATGGGGCACTATTCCTCCCACTGACACCAATGATGGGGCACTATTCCTCCCACTGACCCCAATGATGGGGCACTATTCCTCCCACTGACCCCAATGATGGGGCACTATTCCTCCCACTGACCCCAATGATGGGGCACTATTCCTCCCACTGACCCCAATGATGGGGCACTATTCCTCCCACTGACCCCAATGATGGGGCACTATTCCTCCCACTGACCCCAATGATGGGGCACTATTCCTCCCACTGACCCCAATGATGGGGCACTATTCCTCCCACTGACCCCAATGATGGGGCACTATTCCTCCCACTGACCCCAATGATGGGGCACTATTCCTCCCACTGACCCCAATGATGGGGCACTATTCTTCCCACTGACACCAATGATGGGGCACTATTCCTCCTACTGACCCCAATGATGGGGCACTATTCCTCCCACTGATACCAATGATGGCGCACTATTCCTCCCACTGACCCCAATGATGGAGCACTATTCCTCCCACTGATAACAATGATGGAGCACTATTCCTCCCACTGACAAAAATGATGGGGCATCGTTTACCTCCCATTGACACCGGGGCATTTTCCAATCATGTTATCTACTGACAAGGCCAAGCCGCTCTAGTTGGAGGGATCCTGACAATATTGTCAGGATCCACCGAGATGCCCAACAAACAGCCTGCCCTGCCTCAGCATACAGCGAAGAGCCGGAGCCAGCTGCGCGCATGCTCACCCACTCCCCAGCCTGGGGCTCCAGCGAGTGCTAAAGGAGCAGAGCGGAGAGTGGCGACTGACAGGCAGTCATGTGATCACTCAGATGTTTGTCTTGCAGCAGGCATGGGCTGCTCCAGCATAGGAGGCGAGTTTGTTTTTTCAGAAACCCATACTTCTCCTTTAAGTGGATTACAAGGTAAGCTATACAGTCATGCACCATTGACGTTCTTACTGGGAGCTCCATCATGTAGTCAGAGCTGTTGCAGCAACATGAGTTAGAAGCTAAAAATGTGGTCAAGCTTCTAGTTTCACGGCCATCATTTAATTGCAGAACTACATCAAGCAGAGAGTATATCAGATACACATTTAAAATACATAAACCAATATAGGTTTTAAATATTTAGCTGCAAAAAAAGTGCAATAGGTCCCCAGGCTCAGTTTGTGGATACTTGATGTAGCCCCCCCCCTTCCCATTTGATAGAAGCTGACATTCTTCCCCTCGCAGTCTTTCTTCCTGTTTAGAAATGTGCCGCTTAGGACTCTCGACAGATTCTTCTGCTCTTACAGAACAAACAATCCCATTTCCTTAAACACGAGCATCCCACGGGCTTAGAGGGACAGGGGAAGGTTACATGGGAGGTCCCCCCCCTGCTTAGACGCTGAAAGAGGGCCCTTTACAACCCCGTTCTGCC
>NW_028321496.1:0-45000 GCF_062004578.1 Staurois parvus
TGGGGGGGGATATACTGCAGGGTTCCTGTAGGAGGAGATTCGTGGGGGAGATATGCTGCAGGGTCTCTGTAGGAGGAGATCCTGGGGGGGAGATATGCTGCAGGGTCCCTTTAGGAGGAGATTCCGGGGGTGGGGGAGATATGCTGCTGGGTCCCTGTAGGAGGAGATCACGGGGGGGGGGGGGGGAATATGCTGCAGTGTCCCTGTATAAGGAGATCCCGGGGGGGGGGGGGGGGATATGCTGCAGGGTCCCTGTAGGAGGAGATTCCGGGGGTGGGGGAGATATGCTGCAGGGTCCCTGTGGGAGGAGATCACGGGGGGAGATATGCAGCAGGGTCCGTATAGGAGGAGATCCCGGGGGGGGGGAGATATGCTGCAGGGTCCCTGTAGGAGGAGATCCCGGGGGGGGAGATATGCTGCAGGGTCCCTGTAGGAGGAGATCCCGGGGGGGGGAGATATGCTGCAGGGTCCCTGTAGGAGGAGATCCCGGGGGGGGGAGATATGCTGCAGGGTCCCTGTAGGAGGAGATCCCGGGGGGGGATATACTGCAGGGTCCCTGTAGGAGGAGATCCCGGGGGGGGGGATATACTGCAGGGTCCCTGTAGGAGGAGATCCCGGGGGGGGATATGCTGCAGGGTCCCTGTAGGAGGAGATTCCGGGGGGGGGGGGAGATATGCTGCAGGGTCCCTGTAGGAGGAGATCCCGGGGGGGATATGCTGCAGGGTCCCTGTAGGAGGAGATCCCGGTCGATGGATCTCCTGCAGGTCAGTTCTCAGACACTTCCTCCTTGTAGATGTTTCAGGACTCCGCGTTCTTCCTCCTCTGTAAGCCGCCATGTCTGTGGTGGGCGGGGACTTGGCTCCGCCCTGTTCATGGTATTTCCCATGAATGGCCCATGGCTGGTGCTCTCCTGGCATGCAGGACGGCAGTGGTACAGACAGATCTCCGGCATTGTGGACATTTCTGGTCTTCTCAGTTGGGGCTCCTTCAGAGGTGGTCCTGAGGGAGGCTTGCAGAGCCTAGTGATGTGGCTGCTGTTGGATTTGGGGGATCCTCAGAGAATGGGTCTGCAGCAGATGGAGGGCGGAGGGTTCCCCTTGGGTACTCCTCTCTACTCACATTCAGGGGTTTTTCCGGGGTGACGGGCTCTGAATACACGTCGTAGTTAGATGATCAGATGAAGGGTGGGGAGATCCAGCTCTGAAGACTCCTCCTCCCAACCGGGCCTAAACGTAGATTCCACCTTGGGAGTAACATCCAATCAGAGATGGGAGACGGCCTGGGAGACGTGGGATTCCCTCTTCACAGATCGCTGGAATCTGGTGCAGATTTCGGATACGAGGCTTTGTGGGTATAAATGCCAACGAGAAACCCTATTGAGGTCATTTCCTCCCCGGAATAATCGTTCTCGGCGGTATAAAGTGTCATCACCCAACAAAGGTCCATATGAGGACCTACTGTATGATCCATCACCCCGGGCCTGTGTCCTGGACTGTCCTCCAAGGTATGGAATTTCGAGAGAAGCCAGCCTGCCGTGACCGTTCTGGTGCAAGTTGTAGGACAGCAGTAAGAGAAGATTGCATTGTTCTGATGGGTGTCTTTTTTTTTTTTTTTTGTCTTCCAGGTGGCAGCACCATGCGATCTGGTCAGCAAGGCATGGCACCTTCTCAGTTGATACCGCCTGGGATCCCACTCATGAACTCTGACCTCTCCTCGTGCTATCCTCGAGACTCTTCTTGGGGCGTATGCACCTCCAATAGTCTCCAGGGAACCCCTTCCACCAGCTCTGTGGAGAAAGCCATTCCGGGGGAGCGGAGTCCCAGCGACATCACCAGTATCATTGCTCATCTCCGAAGCCTCGCCACCGAAACCTCCAATACCTGTGCCAGAGCGGATCTGGAGAAGACCGGGTCAAGTTCCAGCAAGGAGACTGAGACGGTAGGCAATGGGCCGGGCACTCCGGCCGCCACGGAGGTCAGCTTACAGGAGAGTGCGGGTCATCAGCTGGACCTTCAAGGTGGCTTTGCCGGCAGCCAATATCCCTTCGTCAATGTGGAAGCTAACTTCAAGAGGAAGTCCAACCCGAAGATCTACATCTGCTCCGAGTGCGGAAAGACGTGCCCCTGCCAGTCGGCCTACACCCGTCACCAGAGGATTCACACCGGGGACAAACCGTACGCCTGCACCGACTGCGGGAAAAGTTTTATTCAGATCTCGGACTACAACAACCACGTCAGGTCCCACACCGGTGAGAAGCCATATACCTGCGCTGAGTGCGGGAAAAGCTTCAGTCGCAGCACCTACCTGGTGACGCATTCCAGGACGCACACCAAAGAGAAGCCGTACACCTGCAACGTGTGCGGGAAAAGCTTCATCCAGCACTCGCACCTCTCATTACACCTGAGGATTCACAGCGGGGGAGAAGCCGTACATCTGCATCGAGTGCGGGAACAGCTTCAGTCGAAGTTCCACCTTGGTGAAGCACAAGAAGTCCCATCGCAGGAAGACTCTGCACATATGTCAGAAGAAGAACGGGGAAGAGGTGGCCTGTAACTTCACTCAAAACACCCCGCCCACGTGGGGAACCAGCTCCGTGCCAGAGGAACCATCGGACGCTCCCCTGAGGTCCCCAGAAGTCACCCTCGTCAAATCCGAAGCCGATGAGGGCGAGGAGTGCTATCCACAGGAGGTGGACTGCCAGACTCCGTACCGGGAGGAGATGATAAAACCCATACGGATCACACTAGAGAAATATCTCTCTCAGGAGACAGACGACCCCTCTGGACCTCTTCAGAGGAAGGTTCTGTGGAAGAAGAAACCACAGTGTGTTGAGGAAGAAGATGACAACGCCACGTGTAATGGTGACACGGAAACTTCTGTGACGGAGGTGGATGACCGTAAGACGGGGGGGAAAGTCTGTCACCTCAGTGGAACATCTCAGGACCACAGAAGCTGTATCCCCCAGCCCCCGAGCTTGGCGCCGGTCACCAGTAATGGTCCGGCAGAGGCTCCAGAGCCTGATGACTCCATGTCTTCAACCACAACGGTCACCAAATGTGAAGTGACCGATCCCCCGGACAGCTCGTACCTCAATACAGACTTCAGCACAGTGTTCAGCACTTCTGAGGAGACCTCCAGTGTTGGCGACCTCCAGAGGACACCTAGGCAGTCGCTCTTCATCTGCAGTTACTGCGGAAAGAGTTGTCCGTGTAAGTCCGCATTTCTCCGACACCAGAGGATTCACACTGGAGAAAAGCCCTTCTCCTGCTTCGAGTGCGGCAAAAGCTTCATCCAGGCCTCAGACTATAACAATCACATGCGGTCCCACACGGGGGAAAAGCCCTACACCTGCGCCCAGTGCGGCAAGAGCTTCAGCCGCAGCACCTACCTGGTGACGCACTCCAGAACGCACACCAAAGAGAAGCCCTACAACTGCAAAGAGTGCGGCAAAAGCTTCATCCAGCACTCGCACCTTTCCATACACCGCCGTATCCACAGCGGGGAGAGGCCCTACTCCTGTCCGGAGTGCGGCAAACAGTTCAACCGCAGCTCCACCCTTGTCAAGCACCAGAAATCGCACATCAAAAAAACCAACGCCATGGAGAAAGCTAAGATGGCTTCCATGTCTCCGCCATCCTCGCAGAACCGTTCACAGAACTTGCCGAAGAAAGTCTGAAATAGGAGACAGTGGCTGTGCCAAGCACAAACATCAGGGCTGCTAGTCATGGAGGTGACGTTTGTCCTTCCAGAGACGCTCCTTGTGATGATTGAGGCCCCGATCTTGTGGGACCCGCCACACAGAGGTCCAAGCAGACGATTGTCTCTGAAGTGTCTCTGCACAGGACAGACAGCGGGGATCAGACTCCCTCATCCTTCCAGAGATGCTCCTTGTGATGACTGAGAACCCGAGCTTGTGGGACCCGCCACACAGAGGTCCAAGCAGACGTTTGTCTCTGAAGTGTCTCTGCACAGGACAGACAGCGGGGATCAGACTCCCTCATCCTTCCAGAGATGCTCCTTGTGATGACTGAGAACCCGAGCTTGTGGGACCCGCCACACAGAGGTCCAAGCAGTCGTTTGTCTCTGAAGTGTCTCTGCACAGGACAGACAGCGGGGATCGAACTCCCTACTCTGGATGTTGTCTTCCATTCCTATGAATGTGACCATATTGTGTGCCGTTGTCTGTTGATGGCTGGGCACTGATAGGAGGGTCGTGGTACCTGCAGAGCCGGTACAGTCTGACGTTGGCTGTCCTCACCAATCATGGACTCCATGTTTGTGTACGATGAGGAATTCCACTGATTGTATATAGGAATGTGTATATAATGAGGAGTAAAGGCCGCCTGGGTGAACAAGCGCTCGTCTTGTCATATCTTCGTTCATTGGACGTGTATGTGGACCTGAGGGATGGCGGGATCAGTAGATGTCTTCATTCATGGGAGGTGTACGTAGACCTGAGGGATGGCGGGATCAGTAGATGTCTTCATTCATGGGACGTGTCTGTAGACCTGAGGGATGGCGGGATCAGTAGATGTCTTCATTCATGGGACGTGTACGTAGACCTGAGGGATGGCGGGATCAGTAGATGTCTTCATTTATGGGACGTGTATGTGGACCTGAGGGATGGCGGGATCAGTAGATGTCTTCATTCATGGGACGTGTACGTAGACCTGAGGGATGGCGGGATCAGTAGATGTCTTCATTCATGGGACGTGTACGTAGACCTGAGGGATGGCGGGATCAGTAGATGTCTTCATTCATGGGACGTGTACGTAGACCTGAGGGATGGCGGGATCAGTAGATGTCTTCATTTATGGGACGTGTATGTGGACCTGAGGGATGGCGGGATCAGTAGATGTCTTCATTTATGGGACGTGTATGTGGACCTGAGGGATGGCGGGATCAGTAGATGTCTTCATTCATGGGACGGGTACGTAGACCTGAGGGATGGCGGGATCAGTAGATGTCTTCATTCATGGGACGTGTCTGTAGACCTGAGGGGATCAGCAGATGTTTTCATTCGTGGGACGTGTACGTAGACCTGAGGGGTGACGGGATCAGTAGATGTCTTCATTCATGGGACATGTATGTGGACCTGAGGGATGGCGGGATCAGTAGATGTCTTCATTTATGGGACGTGTATGTGGACCTGAGGGATGGCGGGATCAGTAGATGTCTTCATTCATGGGACGTGTCTGTAGACCTGAGGGATGGTGGGATCAGTAGATGTCTTCATTCATGGGACGTGTCTGTAGACCTGAGGGGATCAGTAGATGTTTTCATTAGTCGGACGTGTACGTAGACCTGAGGGGTGACGGGATCAGTAGATGTCTTCATTCATGGGACGTGTCTCTAGACCTGAGGGATGGCGGGATCAGTAGATGTCTTCATTCATGGGACGTGTACGTAGACCTGAGGGATGGTGGGATCAGTAGATGTCTTCATTCATGGGACGTGTACGTAGACCTGAGGGGTGACTGGATCAGTAGATGTCTTCATTCATGGGACGTGGACGTAGACCTGAGGGGTGACGGGATCAGTAGATGTCTTCATTCATGGGACGTGTCTGTAGACCTGAGGGGTGGCGGGATCAGTAGATATCTTCATTCGTGGGACGTGTCTGTAGACCTGAGGGGTGGCGGGATCAGTAGATGTCTTCATTCATGGGACGTGTACGTAGACCTGAGGGGTGACGGGATCAGTAGATGTCTTCATTCATGGGACGTGTACGTAGACCTGAGGGGTGACGGGATCAGTAGATGTCTTCATTCGTGGGACGTGTACGTAGACCTGAGGGGTGGCGGGATCAGTAGATGTCTTCATTCGTGGGACGTGTACGTAGACCTGAGGGATGGCGGGATCAGTAGATGTCTTCATTCGTGGGACGTGTACGTAGACCTGAGGGATGGCGGGATCAGTAGATGTCTTCATTCGTGGGACGTGTACGTAGACCTGAGGGATGGCGGGATCAGTAGATGTCTTCATTCGTGGGACGTGTACGTAGACCTGAGGGATGACGGGATCAGTAGATGTCTTCATTCGTGGGACGTGTACGTAGACCTGAGGGTGACGGGATCAGTAGATGTCTTCATTCATGGGACGTGTATGTGGACCTGAGGGATGGCGGGATCAGTAGATGTCTTCATTCATGGGACGTGTACGTGGACCTGAGGGATGGCGGGATCAGTAGATGTCTTCATTCATGGGACGTGTACGTGGACCTGAGGGATGGCGGGATCAGTAGATGTCTTCATTCATGGGACGTGTCTGTAGACCTGAGGGGATCAGTAGATGTTTTCATTAGTCGGACGTGTACGTAGACCTGAGGGGTGACGGGATCAGTAGATGTCTTCATTCATGGGACGTGTACGTAGACCTGAGGGATGGTGGGATCAGTAGATGTCTTCATTCATGGGACGTGTACGTAGACCTGAGGGGTGACTGGATCAGTAGATGTCTTCATTCATGGGACGTGTACGTAGACCTGAGGGGTGACGGGATCAGTAGATGTCTTCATTCATGGACGTGGACGTAGACCTGAGGGATGACGGGATCAGTAGATGTCTTCATTCATGGGACGTGTCTGTAGACCTGAGGGGATCAGCAGATGTTTTCATTCGTGGGACGTGTACGTAGACCTGAGGGGTGACGGGATCAGTAGATGTCTTCATTCATGGGACGTGTCTGTAGACCTGAGGGGATCAGTAGATGTTTTCATTCGTCGGACGTGTACGTAGACCTGAGGGGTGACGGGATCAGTAGATGTCTTCATTCATGGGACATGTATGTGGACCTGAGGGATGGCGGGATCAGTAGATGTCTTCATTTATGGGACGTGTATGTGGACCTGAGGGATGGCGGGATCAGTAGATGTCTTCATTCATGGGACGTGTCTGTAGACCTGAGGGATGGTGGGATCAGTAGATGTCTTCATTCATGGGACGTGTCTGTAGACCTGAGGGGATCAGTAGATGTTTTCATTAGTCGGACGTGTACGTAGACCTGAGGGGTGACGGGATCAGTAGATGTCTTCATTCATGGGACGTGTACGTAGACCTGAGGGATGGTGGGATCAGTAGATGTCTTCATTCATGGGACGTATACGTAGACCTGAGGGGTGACTGGATCAGTAGATGTCTTCATTCATGGGACGTGTACGTAGACCTGAGGGGTTACGGGATCAGTAGATGTCTTCATTCATGGGACGTGTACGTAGACCTGAGGGGTGACGGGATCAGTAGATGTCTTCATTCATGGGACGTGTACGTAGACCTGAGGGGTGACGGGATCAGTAGATGTCTTCATTCATGGGACGTGTACGTAGACCTGAGGGGTGGCGGGATCAGTAGATGTCTTCATTCATGGGACGTGTACGTAGACCTGAGGGGTGACGGGATCAGTAGATGTCTTCATTCATGGGACGTGGACGTAGACCTGAGGGATGACGGGATCAGTAGATGTCTTCATTCATGGGACGTGTCTGTAGACCTGAGGGGTGGCGGGATCAGTAGATGTCTTCATTCGTGGGACGTGTCTGTAGACCTGAGGGGTGGCGGGATCAGTAGATGTCTTCATTCGTGGGACGTGTACGTAGACCTGAGGGGTGGCGGGATCAGTAGATGTCTTCATTCGTGGGACGTGTACGTAGACCTGAGGGGTGGCGGGATCAGTAGATGTCTTCATTCGTGGGACGTGTACGTAGACCTGAGGGGTGGCGGGATCAGTAGATGTCTTCATTCGTGGGACGTGTACGTAGACCTGAGGGATGACGGGATCAGTAGATGTCTTCATTCGTGGGACGTGTACGTAGACCTGAGGGGTGACGGGATCAGTAGATGTCTTCATTCGTGGGACGTGTACGTAGACCTGAGGGGTGACGGGATCAGTAGATATCTTCATTCGTGGGACGTGTACGTAGACCTGAGGGGTGACGGGATCAGTAGATATCTTCATTCGTGGGACGTGTACGTAGACCTGAGGGGTGACGGGATCAGTAGATATCTTCATTCGTGGGACGTGTACGTAGACCTGAGGGGTGACAGGATCGGTAGATGTAACTGAACTGGACCCAGACTGCACTGGGGTATTTCCGTTAGACTCCCGCTTCCCTGTCCGAACACAGATCCACGGACACCACCGCTGACCATACAGGACGAGACACACCAGACTTGTATCAATACCGGAAGTGAACTGCTTTATTTAACACAGACACAAGATATATACACAGGGCGGGGCAATACATTTAGTAACAAGACCCACAGCAGACACCCCGCACCAAGCCAATACACAAACACATACATCCCATAATAGTTTGCTCCCAAGCAAGACACAATAGAACAATGGGACCACGTGGCAGTAAACAATGAACAACCCCCCACCCCACCTATACATGTCTACTCAATATCAGGACAGATCACCCTGTACCCCTAACAGGCACAGGGGGACTTACACATAAGAGGGATGTGGGGAGCAGAGATGGGTCTCCCCACCTCTCCAAAGTGAGCTGTGTTCCATGGGCCCCCCACCCAAAGTGAGCTGTGTTCCATGGGCCCCCCACCCAAAGTGAGCTGTGTTCCATGGGCCCCCCACCCAAAGTGAGCTGTGTTCCATGGGCCCCCCACCCAAAGTCACTCCCATCACATATCTCCCCTTTCAGCAGGAGACTAACGCAGGAGGAAACCCCAGATGGATGGACTCTGAAGTTAGTCTGCACTTCCAGTCCCCCAATGCCGGCACCCACACAGGACCCCAAACAAATGGTCCCACACAAAGCATTCCTCACCCAGCCAACCTCTGCCTCTCTTGTAGAACATACCCGCCGCTGGGGAGAAGTACGGACTGGTCCTTCTCCCTGAAGTCCTCTCAGCCGCTGGGGAGAAGTACGGACTGGTCCTTCTCCCTGAAGTCCTCTCAGCCGCTGGAGAGAAGACGGTGGCTGGGCCGACTCCATAATGCGGTGGGGGATCTGGGCCGACTCCATAATGCGGTGGGGGATCTGGGCCGACTCCATCATGCGGTGGGGGATCTGGGCCGACTGCCAAGCATCCCTGGGGTATCCAGGTGGGGACTGTAGTTGCTAGGCAGAGGCCAGTGGCGCTCTGTCCTGTTGCCAGCACCTCTTCTGGGGACCCCACATCTGCTCCGGCTAACCGCAGGGAAGGGAGGCTGGCTTCCTCCACTCCCAGACTCTGGATCTGCTGCTGGGATGGCATTCCTCTGTCACTGTCCCCCTGGTGCACAGATCCTGGCTTGGGAAGGAAGACCGTTTCCTCCACTCTGGCTGACTGTGGGGGAGGGAGGACAACAACCTCCTCTCCCTCTCCCCCTGGGCCTCTGAAACTACCACAGGTGTGGGGCAGAAGTCCTGGACCCTCTGTCCGGTTGTCAGCGCTTAAGCTGGAGGCTCGCCGACTGGTTCCTCCTCAGCAGAAAAGTCAGTAAAATCCCCAGTCTCTGGAATGGCTAAATGTCCAGGGCACGGGATGGTGGCCCTTGGGTCCAGTACCAGCACTTTGGCAGGAGACTCATCACCCACAACATCCTCCACTGAAAAATCCATTAGATCCATACATTCTGGGATCTGTAATTGGAGGGATGAGCTGACTGCTCCATCTTCCACACCCTCGTCCAGTTGTTGGACAGATGCGTCCCTCCATCCACGCTCATCCCGTGTAGAAACAGGATTGTCTAGGTAAGCCAGCACTTGCTGCATCCGCCATAAGACCTCCGTTTCCATAGCTGCGGGTGGTATCTGTATCTCCTCTCCTGCTCTTGGATCCCGGTGGTGGTTTGGATGTGTTTACAGCTTGGAAGCACAATCCCACCATTGCCACCAATGTAACGGAACCGGAACCCCGACTGCACTAATGTATTTCTGTTAGACTCCCTCTTCCCTGTCCAAACACAGATCCACGGACACCACCGCTGACCATACAGGACGATACAGCACCAGACTTGTATTGAAAACAGGAAATGGACTGCATTATTTTAACACAGACACAAGATATATACACAGGGCGGGGCAATACATTTAGTAACGAGCCACACCAACAGACAGTCCCATCAGGGGGGAGGGCTGCTGCAGACAGGGGTCCCCCCACCTCTCCAAAGTGAGCTGTGTTCCATGGGCCCCCCAGTAAAGTCACTACTGTCACAGTAGATATCTTCATTCACCGGACGTGTATGCAGACCTGAGGGATGACGGGATCAGTAGATATCTTCATTCAGTCTGTCTGGGCTCTTCTTCTCTGATTCTGGACAGAATTCTGAGGTGCAATACGGCCCGATCCAGAGAGATCCACATTATTAATCAATATTTAGGATTTATAAAGTGATGAAGGACAATCCAAGAGGATGGGAGGGAGGACCTTGCTGGTGATGAGGAGGGTCAGGTGAGAACTACGGGGGGGGGAGGGTCAGGTGAGAACTACGGGGGGGGGGTCAGGTGAGAACTACGGGGGGGGGGTGAGCTGATGGAGAAGGTAGAAGTTCAGTTGTTAGGTGGAGGTGGATCACCTAAAGGTGGACCGAGCAGGAGATAACCGGACAGATTGGGGTAGAGCGTTCCAGAGGATGGGAGAGGCTCTGGAGGGGAGCTGGAAAGATGGAGGTCTTGGGAGGAGAGGACGGTTTGGCTGATAGGAGATTGGTGGTGTAGCTCGGGGCAGAGTTGTGGAGGACTTTGAATGTTAACATTTTTCCCTTTTTCATAGTTGGGCATGTGGAAGTCAGTGGAGGGATTGGCAGAGAGGGGTGGAGGACACAGAATGGAGGCCAGTGGAGGGATTGGCAGAGAGGGGTGGAGGACACAGAATGGAGGCCAGTGGAGGGATTGGCAGAGAGGGGTGGAGGACACTGAATAGAGGCCAGTGGAGGGATTGGCAGAGAGGGGTGGAGGACACAGAATGGAGGCCAGTGGAGGGATTGGCAGAGAGGGGTGGAGGACACTGAATGGAGGCCAGTGGAGGGATTGGCAGAGAGGGGTGGAGGACACAGAATGGAGGCCAGTGGAGGGATTGGCAGAGAGGGGTGGAGGACACAGAATGGAGGGATTGTCAGAGAGGGGTGGAGGACACTGAATGGAGGTCAGTGGAGGATTTGGCACAGGGGTGGAGGACACTAAAGGGATGCCAGTGAATTGGAAGGTCTTGATGATTTCTAGCTCTCTGAGCAGAGGAGGTGTCATGGGAAACCTTCTGGTTGAGGAATATGGTCATGAGAGGAGTGGAGGTTGTCCGTTAACATCCTAGAACTTCTAGTGATTCACCTGCCTCCTCTACGGGGGTCTCTTACCTTTTTGGAGTCTTTCATGTTGGGGTGCAGGCAGACCATTCCTTGGCTGTGGCCCTCATCCACCATCAAGGAGGGATATGGCGTTGAGCTGCTCAGGAAGAAGTGGAGCTGGCCTGGTCCGGCCTCTATGTTCTGGCCTGTATCCTCCAGGCATCATGAGGACTTTCTCAGCAGCTGAATCTGGAGGAACGGGATCTTCACCCGGAGGAGGACGACTTCTTGGTGTCCAGATTTAACAGCGGATGTGTATGCCAAAGCGGGGATCTACAGGCGTTTGTGGGGGGCGCCCTGATGACTCCAGCCTTCTTTTAGGCCCCGGTCACATCTGGCACTGTCAATGACTCCTAAATGCCGCGATTGTCAAGCGATAAATGACACTGTAATGGCGGCAGGTCACGTTGGGGGAAGCTCAGGGCCTTACCTGAGCCTCTCCTGCACTGCAGCTTCTCTGCCTGTTTTTCATGGTTTGGAGGTGGAGGGCGCTCTCGTCATTCTGCTCACACTGGCTTGGCCTAGAAGACTACTATGAGGATGTCTCCTGCCAGGAGAGCCATGGCTTTCCCCGATTTGGCCAGATTTGCAGTTGCAGAGTTCGATCTTCCACCGATTTATGGGCTCCGGCCAAAGTCCTAAAAAATATGGGTGTTTCTGATCCAAAACTCTTAAAAACAAGAAAACCGAACTTCATCCACCACTGTTCATGGAAAGTCCTTAGTCTGCTGTGACACTCGTAGGGTTCATCCCCAGCGGTGTGTTGCGGGGTACAATATCCCCCCTCTCTGGTGTGAAGGTCGTAGGGTTCATCCCCAGCAGTGTGTTGTGGGGTACAATATCCCCCCTCTCTGGTGTGAAGGTTGTAGGGTTCATCCCCAGCGGTGTGTTGTGGGGTACAATATCCCCCTCTCTGGTGTGAGGGTCGTAGGGTTCATCCTCAGCGGTGCGTTGTGGGGTACAATATCCCCCCCTCTCTGGTGTGAAGGTCGTAGTGTTCATCCCCAGCAGTGCGTTGTGGGGTACGATATCCCCCCTCTCTGGTGTGAAGGACGTAGGGTTCATCTCCAGCAGTGTGTTGTGGGGTAGGGTACAATATCCCCCCCTCTCTGGTGTGAGGGTCGTAGGGTTCATCTCCAGCAGTGTGTTGTGGGGTACAATATCCCCCCCTCTCTGGTGTGAGGGTCGTAGGGTTCATCCTCAGCGGTGCATTGTGGGGTACAATATCCCCCCCTCTCTGGTGTGAAGGTCGTAGGGTTCATCCCCAGCAGTGTGTTCTGGGGTACAATATCCCCGCTCTCTGGTGTGAGGGTCGTAGGGTTCATCCCCAGTGGTGTGTTGTGGGGTACAATATCCCCCCCTCTCTGGTGTGAAGGTCATAGGGTTCATCTCCAGCAGTGTGTTGTGGGGTACAATATCCCCCTCTCTGGTGTGAAGGTCGTAGGGTTCATCCTCAGCGGTGCATTGTGGGGTACAATATCCCCCCCTCTCTGGTGTGAAGGTCGTAGGGTTCATCCCAGCGGTGTGTTCTGGGGTACAATATCCCCCCTCTCTGGTGTGAGGGTCGTAGGGTTCATCCCCAGCGGTGTGTTGTGGGGTACAATACCCCCCCTCTCTGGTGTGAGGGTCGTAGGGTTCATCTCCAGCAGTATGTTGTGGGGTACATTTTTTGATTTTCTCCTCAGTTTTTCTGACCACCATTAAGGACAGATCTTGGCCATTCTTTCAGAGACCCGTTCCATCACATTCCTTGGTAAGCCTTTGTGTAGGGAGTCACCCCAACTGTTTCGCCTGTGTGAACCCCTTCTTATGACCTTATGTTGGTCTTGTTTGTTTTTCGGACCTCTCCAAGAGGTCCCCTTGGTTCCGCTCGTGGTCTTTTCGGTTGCCTTCACTTTGGATTTCAGAGCTTCAGAGTTGGTTGCAGCTGCAAGGAAGCTCTCCTGGTCCTTCACCAGGATATGGTGGTGTTGAGGGAGGCCTCCATCCTCTTCCTTACCTACGGGTGTTTTTGTTTGTTTCTTCCCTCACCTGAATCGGGGCTTTGTGTCGCCATGTTTTTGTGCCATCCTGAGCATTCTGAGAAGTTGCTTCACTCTTTGGATGTCGATGAAGCTGTTTGGGTTTTTCTGAGGTCTACATCCTTGTTCCAACAGTCTGATTCCCAGTTTACGAGGGTAAAGCTGCTTTTTGGTCCATTATTTCTAAGTGTCCGCTTATTTCTCGGGCCTATGGCATCAAGGGCAAGGCTTGTCCCTTCCAGGTCGTGGCCCATTCCACCCGTCGGTGCTTACTTGGCTATTCAGCATCAATCTTCTGTTCATGTTTTTAGGACTGCTACCTGGTCTTCTCTTCAGACCTTTCCTCAGTTTTACCAGGTAGATGTTCACACCTCCTGAGGACGTTGGTTTTGTTGTGGGGGTTCCCCCTATTCTGTTTTAGGTTTTGTGGCATGTTGGCTTTTTTCCGGTGTGGCCCACCTCTTGTGTTCAGTGCTATGGGACATCCCAAGTGGTTATGAATACAATGTCCTCTGATGTAAGAATAAAAGAGAAGTTCAGGACTTTTTTTTTTTAAATTATACTTATCTAGGTGGATGCAGGATCGATCGCCCGCTTGTTCTGAGGCTGAGAACTGAGCAATCAGACACCGCTGGTCAGTCAGTTCTCCCCGCAGCTCCGAGCAGAGAGCCAGGACTGTCAGAGCTCATTGGAGGACTAGGCTGTGTAGAGGGCAGGAGGAGCTGGCTTAGGTTCTTGGCGGATTGCTGAGCCACCTCCCGGTCCAGAGATCTGAGTGGATCCCGACATTAAAGTCAGGGTCCTTCCCCAGCTTAGACGCTAACCGGCAGCAAACTTTACCAAACAATCGGCTGAAAACTGGTCACAGGAGTGCAGAACGAACTTCACTCTTGTGATGGCCAGAAGGAGTACAACCAAATGAGCAAAGAAATGAGGATTTTGGGTTTCTTTTTTAGGAGAACATTCTAGGACACAGAGATTCCCCCACCTAATGAACCGAGGCATAGAGATCCCCCACCTAATGAACCGAGGCTTAGAGATCCCCCACCTAATGAACCGAGGCTTAGAGATCCCCCACCTAATGAACCGAGGCTTAGAGATCCCCCACCTAATGAACCGAGGCTTAGAGATCCCCCACCTAATGAACCGAGGCTTAGAGATCCCCCACCTAATGAACCGAGGCTTAGAGATCCCCCACCTAATGAACCGAGGCTTAGAGATCCCCCACCTAATGAACCGAGGCTTAGAGATCCCCCCACCTAATGAACCGAGGCTTGGAGATCCCCCCCACCTAATGAACCGAGGCTTGGAGATCCCCCCCACCTAATGAACCGAGGCTTGGAGATCCCCCCACCTAATGAACCGAGGCTTGGAGATCCCCCCACCTAATGAACCGAGGCTTGGAGATCCCCCCCACCTATAGAACCGAGGCTTGGAGATCCCCCCCACCTATAGAACCGAGGCTTGGAGATCCCCCCCACCTATAGAACCGAGGCTTGGAGATCCCCCCCACCTATAGAACCGAGGCTTGGAGATCCCCCCCACCTATAGAACCGAGGCTTGGAGACCCCCCTACCTATAGAACGGAGGCTTGAAGATCCCCTAACTATAGAACTGAGGCTGAGCTAGGAGGGGTTATGCCCGAGTGGGGATTCCTGACTTTTCTTTGAATGGCGGCCATTCACCTGAAGGTGGCAGCCAGGACTTTGGAGTCCTCTGTGTCCCGTGATATACGCCAGGAAAATCCTAATCTCCTCATCGTAGATCGCGGGTCACAGATGACTTCATATTCACGACTACGTGGGATATTCCAAAGCACGTAACGAGGGGGGGGGGGGAAGCTACAGTGCTGTGAAAAAGTATCCCTTCCATCCTACAGGACATCTTCCTACTTGGGGGAGACCAAAAGATATCACGCAGGACCTACAAAGCTCCCCTACCTAATCCAACATACGTGAGATGAAAGATGGGTGATAGTGTCAAATCTACAGACCACCTTCCTCCTAAACAGTCTCCCCCCCCCCCCCCCTCCAAGGTGAATGTACCTATGTGTGGTACTATAGTGCACCTCCCCCGTGGAGTGCCATACATAAACTCACCAATCCAAACAATATAGGTGAAATCATGCCGTGAACACGAGACAATAAAGGAGGCAGAAATCCGATATTGTGAATCCGGAACAGATCTAGTCCATCAAACACATTTCTTGTGCCCCGATGTGCTGAGGGTGATAATAAAACTTGTGCTTCCACATGTGCTCCCCCTTCGGCACCGTACTCACCACAAAGACCTCTGTCTCCAGTGGGTCTAACATGTTTGTAT
The DNA here is from genome assembly GCF_062004578.1 of Staurois parvus. NCBI lineage: Eukaryota > Metazoa > Chordata > Amphibia > Anura > Ranidae > Staurois > Staurois parvus. The sequence continues at coordinate 15,627 of NW_028321496.1, forward strand.
AGCTCTCCAATCCACTGTGCAAGGGCGGGCCTGCCAGAAGGATGGTGGAGGCCAAGGGTCAGGAAACAAATGATGGACAGGAGGAAGGGAAGAAGAGGGTGAAGGACAGGAGTGGTGGAGGGTTTAAGGGGGAATAGGTAAACATGTAGGACTGACGACGGATGAATGGGGCACTAGCAGGGATAATGGAGGTTGTGAGGAACAGAAGATATCTGGAAAAGGGAACAGAGGGGTGTAGCAGTGTATGGCTGAAAGATAAATGATGGGGGAAGGGAAGTTGAAAGCTGGTGTGAGGAGATGGTAGAGGACACTACTGATAGAGGACAAGGAAAAGGGAAGGAAGATGGATGAGGATATGGTAATTGAATGAAAATGGAGAACTGGGGAGGGAAAAAAGGGGGAAAGAAAATGCAAAGGAACAGGAGGGTGGTGAAGGATGGGGAGAGGATGTTAGAGAATAGTGGGAAGGGGACATGGAAGCTTGAAGGTGAAGGACAGGAGTGGGTGGTGGATGATGGGTAATGTAAAACATGGACAGGAGTGGGGAAAGGATTGATGGAGGACAGAAATGGGGAGGAGGAAAATAAGGAGAAATGGTACATGGACAGTGTGAGAAGAGGGTGGAGGACATGGAAAGAAGCCAATAAAGAATGGGGGAAGATTGGAGGGCAGAAGGGAGGGAGGGAGCGAAGAGGAGGAGGATAGCAATAGGGAAGAGGCTGATATAGGACATAGAGAGAGGATGATGGAGGGAAGGGCCGATGAAGGATGATGTGATTGGAGGATGATGGGAGGGTAGAGGACAAGAGTGGGGTAGAGGATGATGTAGGACAGAGAGAGAGGATGATGGAGGGAAGGGCCAATAATGGGAAGGGAGGGTAGAGGACAAGAGTGGGGTAGAGGATGATGTAGGATATAGAGAGGATGATGGAGGGAAGGGCCGATGAAGGATGATGAGATTGGAGGATGAGGGGAGGGTAGAGGACAAGAGTGGGGTAGAGGATGATGTAGGACATAGAGAGAGGATGATGGAGGGAAGGGCCAATAATGGGAAGGGAGGGTAGAGGACAAGAGTGGGGTAGAGGATGATGTAGGATATAGAGAGGATGATGGAGGGAAGGGCCGATGAAGGATGATATGATTGGAGGATGAGGGGAGGGTAGAGGACAAGAGTGGGTAGAGGATGATGTAGGACATAGAGAGAGGATGATGGAGGGAAGGGCCAATGATGGGAAGGGAGGGTAGAGGACAAGAGTGGGGTAGAGGATGATGTAGGACATAGAGAGAGGATGATGTAGGACATAGAGAGAGGATGATGGAGGGAAGGGCCGATGAAGGATGATGTGATTGGAGGATGATGGGAGGGTAGAGGACAAGTAGAGGATGATGGGGGGAAGTTAGATGGAGGGTGATGGGAGAGTGAGGGCAATGGTGGCGGGGGGATATATCTCCATGTGAGCACGCTAAAGGAAACCGCAAATTGGTGGAATATGAACTGATATCACTTCCTCTCCCTTGTTTCCACCCAGAAACCTGCAGACATTGCTCTAACGCAGAGGTAAGTATGGAGTACATAGTGGTAGGTCAAGTATTATGAGAAGCACCAACCATAAAGTGGTGGTGGTGCCATTCCTGGCTATACACATAAGGTGGTGTCGGGTGGATCCCCTGGGTGGAAGGCTGACTTCAGAACCATTCATGTGGTAGAATGATCTGGAACGTCTTTAGTAGAAGATCAGAACACGCATGGCACACACCAGAAGATACTTCTGAGTACAGTAGGACTTTTTACAGCACTTTCCCTTTAACCAGCTTCCATCAGGTTGTGTCTCATTATTTTGCACACGTCCCATGTCCCAGCTTCCCTGCAGAACATGAAAGTCAGTCATTCAGCAGGGGACATTGGCCCCTTGACTTGTAAACACGGGGCCCCAGGCCTTCACATCCCTGCTCTCTGCATGAACCTGGCACGCTTCTCATTCTTCTTGCCCAGTCCTCAGCCCAGCCAGAAGTGCACAGCTGTCAAACAACCAGCTGTGTGTGACTTTGTTCCAGTACTGAGGAGATAATCGTTCCCTATATCACCGGACGATGTGTTCTTACCACTGTCACCCTCTACAGCAGAGCCAAGAGACGCCATCTAGTCTTGTATTGTCATTGGGCACTTACCTGATGTGGCCTAGACTGTGGAGGGAGAGAAGCCAGAATGGTAACTTGGTGCTGGTCTGTACAGTAGATGGAGAGAACCAGGTGGGGGCATAGCATAGCACCGGTCTGTAGAGAGATGGAAGTCGAGAAGGGACAGAGTACCAGTCTGTAGGACAGAAGATGGGAGGGGACATAGTACCAGTCTGTAGGACAGAAGATGGGAGGGGACAGAGTACCGGTCTGTAGGACAGAAGATGGGAGGGGACAGAGTACCGGTCTGTAGGACAGAAGATGGGAGGGGACAGAGTACCAGTTTGTAGTACAGAAGATGGGAGAGGACATAGTATCGGTCTGTGGGACAGAAGATGGGAAGGGACAGAGTACCCATTTGTGGGACAGAAGATGGGAGGAGACATAGTACCGGTGTGTAGGACAGAAGTCGGGAGGGGACATAGTACCGGTGTGTAGGACAGAAGATGGGAGGAGACGTAGTACCCATTTGTGGGACAGAAGATGGGAGGAGACATAGTACCGGTCTGTGGGACAGAAGATGGGAGGAGGGGACATAGTACCGGTCTGTAGGACAGAAGATGGGAGGAGACATAGTACCCATTTGTGGGACAGAAGATGGGAGGAGACATAGTACCGGTCTGTGGGACAGAAGATGGGAGGAGGGGACATAGTACCGGTCTGTAGGACAGAAGATGGGAGGAGACATAGTACCGGTCTATAGGACAGAAGTCGGGAGGGGACATAGTACCGGTGTGTAGGACAGAAGATGGGAGGAGACATAGTACCCATTTGTGGGACAGAAGATGGGAGGAGACATAGTACCGGTCTGTGGGACAGAAGATGGGAGGAGGGGACATAGTACCGGTCTGTAGGACAGAAGATGGGAGGGGACATAGTACCGGTCTGTGAGACAGAAGATGGGAGTGAACAGAGTACTGGTCTATAGGACAGAAAATGGGAGGAGACATAGTACCGGTCTGTGGGACAGAAGATGGGAGGGGACATAGTACTGGTCTGTAGGACAGAAGATGGGAGGGGACATAGTACCGATCTGTGGGACAGAAGTCGGGAGGGGACATAGCACCGGTCTGTGGGACAGAAGTCGGGAGGGGACATAGTACCGGTCTGTGGGACAGAAGATGGGAGGGGGGGACATAGTACCGGTCCGTAGGACAGAAGATGGGAGGGGACATAGTACCGGTCTGTGGGACAGAAGATGGGAGGAGGGGACATAGTACCGGTCTGTAGGACAGAAGATGGGAGGGGACATAGTACCGGTCTGTGGAACAGAAGTCGAGAGGGGACATAGCACCCGTCTGTGGGACAGAAGTCGGGAGGGGACATAGTACCGGTCTGTGGGACAGAAGTCGGGAGGGGACATAGTACCGGTCTGTGGGACAGAAGACGGGAGGGGACATAGCACCGGTCTGTGGGACAGAAGACGGGAGGGGACATAGCACCGGTCTGTGGGACAGAAGTCGGGAGGGGACATAGCACCTGTCTGTGGGACAGAAGATGGGAGGGGACATAGCACCGGTCTGTGGGACAGAAGTCGGGAGGGGACATAGCACCCGTCTGTGGGACAGAAAATGGGAGGGGACATAGTACCGGTCTGTGGGACAGAAGACGGGAGGGGACATAGTACCGGTCTGTGGGACATAAGACGGGAGGGGACATAGTACCGGTCTGTGGGACAGAAGACGGGAGGGGACATAGTACCGGTCTGTGGGACAGAAGATGGGAGGGGGGGACATAGTACCGGTCCGTAGGACAGAAGATGGGAGGGGACATAGTACCGGTCTGTGGGACAGAAGATGGGAGGAGGGGACATAGTACCGGTCTGTAGGACAGAAGATGGGAGGGGACATAGTACCGGTCTGTGGAACAGAAGTCGAGAGGGGACATAGCACCCGTCTGTGGGACAGAAGTCGGGAGGGGACATAGTACCGGTCTGTGGGACAGAAGTCGGGAGGGGACATAGTACCGGTCTGTGGGACATAAGACGGGAGGGGACATAGCACCCGTCTGTGGGACAGAAGTCGGGAGGGGACATAGTACCGGTCTGTGGGACAGAAGACGGGAGGGGACATAGTACCGGTCTGTGGGACATAAGACGGGAGGGGACATAGCACCCGTCTGTGGGACAGAAGTCGGGAGGGGACATAGCACCCGTCTGTGGGACAGAAGATGGGAGGAGGGGACATAGTACCGGTCTGTGGGACATAAGACGGGAGGGGACATAGCACCCGTCTGTGGGACAGAAGATGGGAGGGGACATAGCACCCGTCTGTAGGACAGAAGATGGGAGTGGACATAATACCGGTCTGTGGGACAGAAGTCGAGAGGGGACTGTGATGAACCGTCTGGCACCTTGCCTGGATACTTCCATCAGAGTACTGCATCCTTGCCGCTGGGACACAGGAACAAGGTATTCTAGCCAGGCCTTGCACCCAAGAACTAGACAACACTAGCTTAGCTGGAAACAGGAACTACTTTATTAAACAGAAACATGGGTTTTTATACACTTCAGAAATAGGGGTAGTCCCCACATGAGCAATAAAAACAAACATTACACATTAGGGTAAACAAGTTGCCACAAGACTAATCCCATCATGTAGGAACCTTCAGGAGGACCAAACCATAGGTGACGCAAAGGAGACACAAACAGTGAATACTTCACACCTCAATAATCAATTCCAGTCCTCACATTATGGTGTTTTGAGCTGAATATATTACCATCTTCTCTGAGTCTAGGAGGGGGGGGAGGGGGGGTTAAAGCAGGCAATGCTGGTTTGGGCACAGAGGCCCCAATTCTGTATCCTGGTCCTCCAGTTCTCAGAGTCTGTGTATTTCAGGGAGACCAAAAGGTTCCCCAGGAACACATCTCCCAACGAATAGAGCCCACTTAGATGATAGGGCCCATGGTCAGGAAGCAAGAAGCTAGCATGCAGTCCCCTCGAAAGCTCCTGTCCCAGTTGGGTCTGTCACATTTCTCCCCCCTCAAAAGCAGACTAACCAGGTCCTAGACCTTCAGCTTGCCTGGACACGCAGTAGTCAGGGCAGAGTGAACCCACATAGTCGCTCTACTTGATATCTTCTTGGCCACAGGGAAGAGTTTTTGTTGGTAGGTATGAAGCAGAGATTGTGGACCTTCTGTCCAGCTGCCAGCGCTTCAGCAGGGAGGTCTTTATCATTCCAGGGCTCAGTCTACTGCTGGGGAGAGGGGCTGACTGCCCCAAATCCCTGGAGCCGTAAAGACACGGTAGGTGCTGGATAGGTGCCAGCGGCACCCTGCCCTCTTGCCAGCAGTTCAGCTGGGGACCCCACATCCTGCATGCTGGCTGACTGTTGGGGGGAGAGGATGACCGCCTTCACTCTCGGACCGTGGATCTGCCGCTGGGGAGATGAGCTGGTTGCTCTATCTCCCGTACCCTCATCCTGCTGCTGGGACAACATTTCTCTGGTACGGTCTCCCAAGTGCAGAGATCCTTGCTGGGGAGGCAAAACAGTTTCCTCCACTCTGGCTGACTGTTGGATAGGGAGGACCACCTCCTCTCCTGGACTGTGGAACTGCTACTGGGAAGGGAGGATGACCAACTCCTCTCCTGGACTGTGGAACTGCCACTGGGGACAGGGGACGACCACCTCCTCTCCTGGACTGTGGAACTGCCACTGGGGAGGGAGGACGACCACCTCCTCTCCTGGACTGTGGAACTGCCACTGGCGAGAGAGGACGACCACCTCTCCTGGACTGTGGAACTGCCACTGGCGAGAGAGGACAACCACCTCTCCTGGACTGTGGAACTGCCACTGGGGAGGGAGGACGACCACCTCCTCTCCTGGACTGTGGAACTGCCACTGGGGAGGGAGGACGACCACCTCCTCTCCTGGACTGTGGAACTGTCACTGGGGAGGGAGGACGACCACCTTCTCTCCTGGACTGTGGAACTGCCACTGGGGAGGGAGGACGACCACCTCCTCTCCTGGACTGTGGAACTGTCACTGGGGAGGGAGGACGACCACCTCCTCTCCTGGACTGTGGAACTGCCACTGGGGAGGGAGGACGACCATCCCCTCTCCTGGACTGTGGAACTGCCACTGGGGAGGGAGAACGGCCACCTCCTCTTCTGGACTGTGGAACTGCTACTGGGGAGGGAGGACGACCACCTCCTCTCCTGGACTGTGGAACTGCCGCTGTGGAGATGAGCTGGTTGCTTCACCTCCCGGACTCCCGTTGTGGAGCAAGGATGCATTCCTGAGTCCCTACACTGTTGCAGGGGAGGGAGGATGACCACTTCCTCTCCTGGACTGTGGATCTTTTGCTGGGGAAAAGAAACGCTGACTACTTCTCCCTGAGGTTCCTGTGTCGCTGTAGGTGGTGGGCAGAGGCAGTAGACCCTCTGTCCTGCTGCCAGCTCTTCTGCTGGGCCTGTGTGTGGGTGGAGATGGGTGGTAATCTGCCCCGCTGCCAACACTCCAGCTGGGGTTAGGAGTTTCACTGTATTGGCCTGCTGCTGGGGAGAAGGCCCGCATGCTCTGGCTCCCTGCAGCTCCGGAAGTGCTGTTTGTGCTGGGCAGAGGTCAGTGGTGCTCCGCCCTGATTCCAGCTCTTCCCCTGGGAAGTAAAATGAAAATTGGATGGCCTCGCAGATATCAGATTGTTGTAGGCAGAGGTCAGCAGCGCTCTGCTTTGATTCCAACTCTTCTGTTGGAGGCTCTCTGGGTTGTTCCCCCTTTAGCAGAAAGGTCTATTAAATCCCCAATCTCTGGAATTGCAGAAAATCCTGGGCACGGGCTGGCGGCACTTGGGCCCAAGGCCAGCACATCGGCGGGTGACTTATAACCCATACCATCCATGGGTGCTGGGCCTACTGCTGGGCTTCATCGAACAGTCTTTTATATATTTGTTCTGGATCCCGTTCCTGAATGGCTAGAAACTCCAAATCTTCCTGTGCCCAGCACACCTCCGAGATGTTCAGCATCTGGTCTGTGTATTCTATGATTTCCTCCAAACTCTGCTACAGATCTCTCCCGAAGTCCAGGTCCTCTTACAGCTTCCCATACAACAGCCCCAAGCTGCCGTAGCCAAAGCCTTCCATCAGGCTGTCGTTCATTGTCCAAGGGCACGCTTGGGCTACATACCAGCAGAGGGCTCTGTAGCTTTCATCCAGCCGCATATCTGCCCAGACCAGCCTGCTTACCTCAGTTGTCCACTCTTCTTGTGCTTGTTCCCCCAATAACTGCATCCGCACTTCGTACTGCAACCAGTACCTTTCCTGGATGGAGGGAAGAACTTTCCCCTGGTGGCGCAGCTCTTGGTCTAGCGCTTCCTTCCAGAGTTGCCGGTGGAAAGAGTCATACCATCCCAGCAGGACCAGCGTTGGCTCTGGTCCTCTGTGCTGCACCTACACCTCCTTCCAAATTCTTCTTCCATGGGGGTTGGTGTCTGTACCTCTCTCTTCTAACCTGACCTTAGATCCCGGTGGTGGTTTGGATGTCCCAGTCTGCAGAGAGCATCCCATTCCTTGCCACCAAATGTGAAGGACGACCTGGCACCCCAATTGGGTGATTCCATCAGAGAACCGCTTCATCGCCACTGGGGCACCGGACCGAGGTATTATAGCTGGACATCGCACCCTAGACTAGACAAGACGAGCTTAGGTGCAACTGGAGCTCTTTATTGAACAAAAACACAGGTTTTTATACACCCAGAAATAGGGGTAGTCCCCACATGAACAATAAAACCAAATATTATACATTGGGATAAACACCCCACACTGATTAGGTGATGAGGTAAAGGGACAGAAGTCAGGAGGAGACATAGTACTGGTTTTTAGAAGGACAGAAGTCGGGAGAGGACATAGTACCGGTCTGTAGAGGGAAAGATGTCGGGAGGAGACATACTACCGATCTGTAGGACAGAAGTCAGAAGAGGACATAGTACCGGTCTGTAGGACAGAAGTCAGGAGAGGACATAGTACTGGTTTGTAAGAGGACAGAAGTCAGGAGAGGACATAGTACCGGTCTGTAGGACAGAAGTCTGAAGAGGACATAGTACCGATCTGTAGGACAGAAGTCTGAAGAGGACATAGTACCGATCTGTAGGACAGAAGTCAGAAGAGGACATAGTACCAGTCTGTAAAAGGACAGAAGTCAGGAAGGAACATAGTACCGGTCTGTAGAGTGATGGAAGTCGGGAGGGGACATAGTACCGGTCTGTAAAAGGACAGAAGTCAGGAGGGGACATAGTACCGGTCTGTAGAGGGATGGAAGTCGGGAGGGGACATAGTACTGGTCTGTAGGACAGAAGATGGAAGGGGACATAGTACCGGTCTGTAGGAGGACAGAAGTCAGGAGAGGACATAGTACCGGTCTGTAGGAGGACAGAAGTCAGGAGAGGACATAGTACCGGTCTGTAGGAGGACAGAAGTCAGGAGAGGACATACTACCGGTCTGTAGAGGGATGGAAGTCGGGAGGGGACATAGTACCGGTCTGTAGGACAGAAGATGGGAGGGGACATAAAACTGGTCTTTAGGAGGACAGAAGTCAGGAGAGGACATAGTACCGGTCTGTAGAGGGATGGAAGTCGGGAGAGGACATAGTACCAGTCTGTAGAGGGATGGAAGTCGGGAGAGGACATAGTACCGGTCTGTAGAGGGATGGAAGTCGGGAGGGGACATAGTACCAGTCTGTAGGAGGACAGAATTCGGGAGGGGACATAGTACCGGTCTGTAGGACAGAAGATGGGAGGGGACATAGTACCAGTCTGTAGGAGGACAGAAGTCGGGAGGGGACGTAGTACTGATCTGTAGGGGGATGGAAGTCGGGAGAGGACATAGTACCGGTCTGTAGGACAGAAGTTGGGAGAGGACATAGTACCGGTCTGTAGAGGGACAGAATTTGGGAGGGGACTTAGTACCGGTCGGTAGGAGGACACAATTTGGGAGGGGACATAGTACCGTTCTGTAGAGGGACGGAATTTGGGAGGGGACATAGTACCGGTCTGTAGGACAGAAGATGGGAGGGGACAGAGTACCAGTCTGTAGGAGGACAGAAGTCGGGAGGGGACATAGTACCGGTCTGTAGAGGGATTGAAGTTGGGAGGGGACATAGTACTGGTCTGTAGGAGGACAGAATTCGGGAGGGGACATAGTACCGGTCTGTAGGAGGACAGAATTCGGGAGGGGACATAGTACCGGTCTGTAGGAGGACAGAAGTCGGGAGGGGACTTAGTACCGGTCTGTAGGAGGACAGAAGTCTGGAGAGGACATAGTACCGGTCTGTAGGAGGACAGAAGTCTGGAGGGGACATAGTACCGGTCTGTAGAGGGACAGAAGTCGGGAGGGGACATAGTACCGGTCTGTAGGAGGACAGAATTCGGGAGGGGACATAGTACTGATCTGTAGGACAGAATTTGGGAGGGGACATAGAACCGGTCTGTAGGACAGAAGATGGGAGGGGACTTAGTACCAGTCTGTAGGAGGACAGAAGTCGAGAGGGGATATAGTACCGGTCTGTAGGAGGACAGAAGATGGGAGGGGACTTAGTACCGGTCTGTAGGAGGACAGAAGTTGGGAGGGGACATAGTACCGGTCTGTAGAGGGACAGAATTCGGGAGGGGACATAGTACCGATCTGTAGATGGATGGAATTTGGGAGGGGACTTAGTACTGATCTGTAGGAGGACAGAATTCGGGAGGGGACTGTAACGGAACCAGTACCCGACCGCACTTGGGTATATTCCATTATCCCGCAGCTTCCCCTGTCCGAACACCATCCACGGACCCACCCTGAAATCCCTCAGGAAAAAGACAGCACCCGGCGCTTCTTAAAACAGAAAGCCAACTACTTTTATTGTACACAAAACATGTTTTATACAGAGGGCGGGGAAAGACAACCAGGGACAGGAAACACATCATCAGCCCACCCTATCAGTGGGAAGGGCTACAGTATAGGCAGGAAACACCTCATCACCCCTCCCCATCCAACCAGACACAGAACAATGGGATGCAACCATGTGGCAAAGGACATTGACCAACCCCCACGCCAATACACAAACAGTACATCCCATAATCGTTGCCTGTACAGGAAGACACAGCACAATGGGGGGGGGAGCACATGGCAAACAAACAATGGACAGCCATGTGGCCTAGACAAAGGAAAACACACAAATGCACAAGACTGGGACATTCACATACACACCCTGTACCCTTAAACAGGCACAGGGTGGATTAAACATAAGCATTTGGGGAGATGATACAGAGGTCCCCCCACCCCCAAAAGTCACTCCCGTCACAGGGACATAGTACCGGTCTGTAGGAGGACAGAAGTCGGGAGGGGACATAGTACCGGTCTGTAGAGGGATGGAAGTCGGGAGGGGACATAGTACCGGTCTGTAGGACAGAAGTCGGAAGGGGACAGAGTACCGGTCTGTAGGAGGACAGAAGTTGGGAGAGAACATAGTACCGGTCTGTAGGACAGAAGTCGGGAGGGGACATAGTACCGGTCTGTAGGAGGACAGAAGTTGGGAGAGGACATAGTACCGGTCTGTAGGACAGAAGTCGGAAGGGGACATAGTACCGGTCTGTAGGAGGACAGAAGTTGGGAGAGAACATAGTACCGGTCTGTAGGACAGAAGTCGGGAGGGGACATAGTACCGGTCTGTAGGACAGAATATGGGAGGGGACATAGTACCGGTCTGTAGGACAGAATATGGGAGGGGACATAGTACCGGTCTGTAGGACAGAATTCGGGAGGGGACATAGTACCGGTCTGTAGGACAGAATATGGGAGGGGACATAGTACTGGTCTGTAGGAGGACAGAAGTCGGGAGGGGACATAGTACCGGTCTGTAGGAGGACAGAAGTCGGGAGGGGACATAGTACCGGTCTGTAGAGGGACAGAATTCGGGAGGGGACATAGTACCAATCTGTAGAGGGATGGAATTTGGGAGGGGACTTAGTACCGGTCTGTAGGAGGACAGAATTCGGGAGGGGACATAGTACCAGTCTGTAGGACAGAAGATGGGAGGGGACATAGTACCGGTCTGTAGGACAGAAGTCGGGAGAGGACATAGTACCGGTCTGTAGGAGGACAGAAGTTGGGAGGGGACATAGTACCGGTCTGTAGGAGGACAGAAGTTGGGAGAGGACATAGTACCGGTCTGTAGGAGGACAGAACTTGGGAGGGGACATAGTACCGGTCTGTAGGAGGACAGAAGTCGGGAGGGGACATAGTACCGGTCTGTTGAAGGACAGAATTTGGGAGGGGACATAGTACCAGTCTGTTGAAGGACAGAATTTGGGAGGGGACATAGTACCGGTCTGTTGGACAGAAGTCGGGAGAGGACATAGTACCGGTCTGTAGGACAGAAGTCGGGAGAGGACATAGTACCGGTCTGTTGGACAGAAGTCGGGAGAGGACATAGTACCGGTCTGTAGGAGGACAGAATTTGGGAGGGGATATAGTACAGGTCTGTAGGAGGACAGAAGTCAGGAGGGGACATAGTACCGGTCTGTAGGAGGACAGAAGTCAGGAGGGGACATAGTACCGGTCTGTAGGAGGACAGAAGTCAGGAGAGGACATAGTACCGGTCTGTAGAGGGACAGAAGCCAGAAAGGGAGGGGGACAGATATTGGTCTTTTGGGTTGAATGGCAATATACAGAACTTAGGTGGCCCTCCGCCTCCTCTAAGTGATACTATGGGGCTCTCCAGCCCTCACACGTCTTTGGCTGCTGTTAATCTGCTGCCAGGATCATAGGGTGTGCTAGGCATTGTGGGACAGCACTGTATTCCATGTGAAGGGCATTGTGGGACAGCACTGTATTCGATGACTAAGAATTCGGTTTTTATTTGCTTTCATCCTGAATTTGGATCTCCGCTCTTCTCTGGGCTCCGGTATGGTTTGGGGTTCCTCACATTTGGAAACAGAGTTCTTGTGTCTACCTGGTGGTGGCTGTAGGCACATACCTTTTGCTGACCCCCTGGGGACACGGCAGCCATGGATTTTGTAGAACTAAGCTAAGATACGTTACAGACATACACTATATTGCCCACAGTTTTGGACGGACGGCCTTCCCACACATGACCTTTAATGGCCCCCCAGTCTTAGTCCATAGGGTTCAATATTGAGTTGGCCCTGCCCTTTCCCCCGCACATGACCTTTAATGGCCTCCCAGTCTTGGTCTGTAGGGTTCTATATTGAGTTGGCCCCGCCCTTTTCCCCGCATATGACCTTTAATGGCCTCCCAGTCTCAGTCCGTAGGGTTTAATATTGAATTGGCCCCGCCCTTTCCACACATTGCTTTGTGCAGTCTGGGCAGTCATGTTGGAACAGGAAGGGGCCATCCCAAAACTCTTCCCACAAAGTTGGGAGCATGAAATTGTCCAAAATGTCGCCTTAAGAGTTCCCTTCACTGGAACTAGGGGGCCAAGTCCAACCCCTGAGGAACACCCCCACACCATAATCCCCCCTCCACCAAACTTTACACTTGGCACAATGCAGTCAGACAAGTACCGTTCTCCTGGCCACCACCAAACCCAGACATGTCCATCAGATTGCCAGACAGAGAAGTGTGATTAGTCCCTCCAGAGAACACGTCTCCTCTGCTCTAGAGTCCAGTGGCGGCGTGCTTTACACCACGGCATCCGACGCTTTGCATTGCACTTGGTGATGGAAGGCTTGGATGCAGCTGCTCGGCCATGGAAACCCATTCCATGAAGCTCTCTACGCACTGTTGTTGGGCTCATCTGAAGGTCACACCAAGTTTGGAGGTCTTTAGCTATTGACTCTGCAGACAGTTGGTGACTTCTGCGCACTGTGCGCTTCAGCATGCGCTGACCCCGCCCTGTCATGTGACGTGGCCTACCACTTGGTGGCTGAGTGGCTGTTGTTCCCAGTGGCTTCCACTTTGTTATAATCCCACTAACAGTTGAGTGTGGAATATTTAGTAGCCAGGAAATGTCACGGATGGACTTATTGCCCAGGTGGCCACCTATCACGGGACCACGCTTGGAGTCACTGAGCTCCTGAGAGCGACCCATTCTTTCACCAATGTTTGTAGAAGCCGTCTGCATGCCTAGGGGCTTGATTGTATACACCTGTGTCCATGGAGGGGATTGGAGCACCCGAATCACATGATATGGAGGGGATTGGAACACCTGAATCACATGATATGGAGGAGATTGGAACACCTGAATCACATGATATGGAGGAGATTGGAACACCTGAATCACATGATATGGAGGGGATTGGAGCACCTGAATCACATGATATGGAGGGGATTGGAGCACCTGAATCACATGATATGGAGGGTATTGGAAAGCCTGAATCATGTGATATGGAGGGGATTGGAACACCTGAATCACATGATTGGGAGGGGATTGGAACACCTGAATCACATGATATGGGGGGGCGGGGACAATACTTGGGGCAGTATGGTGTATCACTGCCCCGGTTCTGTAGACACATCATGACGTGGGGTGGGGGTTGGGAGCTCCCTCAGGTGCTGCTGGTTACTTACAGTCCCTGGAAATGTTACTGGACTGTCCAATCCATGTGCTTCCTTCTGTGGCACCCCCCAACCCAACACATGTACACACATGTACTCGCACACGCATGTACACACACAGCTCCACCATGAGGATCAGGTTGGGGATGAGCTGGGCGTGTTGGGGCCAGTCTGTGGAATGCCCCCTCCCCCGCCTCATTCGCTCCCTGTTGATCGATAATCTCCTAATGCCATTAATGAAGGATCAGTAGTCGCGGCGGCAGTGCCAGGGGGGATCAGTAATGAGTACGTCTGACGGGAGCAGCGTGGCCCCCGAGTCCCCGCTCATCCCTCCCCTCCCCCCCCGCTTCTCACAGGTATCACACAAAACTCATTCCACCAACTTTAATTTTGGACGGATTAGTGATAACGAGTGACGTCCTGATCTGCTAATCCTCGTATCGCTGTCCCGGGGCCCCGCTCCGTGCTGCCTACAGGGCCCCGACACCAGCCATCAGAGGGGCCCCAACATCGGCGGCCATCAGAGGGGCCTGACACCAGCCATCAGAGGGGCCCCGACATCGGCAACCATCAGAGGGGCCTGACAGCGGCTAGCAGAGGGACCCCGACACCAGCCATCAGAAGGGCCCCGACATCAGCCATCAGAGGGGCCCGACACCAGCCATCAGAGGGGCCCGACACCAGCCATCAGAGGGACCCCGACACCAGCCATCAGAGGGGCCCCAACATCGGCGGCCATCAGAGGGGCCTGACACCAGCCATCAGAGGGGCCCCGACATCGGCGACCATTAGAGGGGCCTGACAGCGGCTAGCAGAGGGACCCCGACACCAGCCATCAGAAGGGCCCCGACACCAGCCATCAGAGGGGCCCGACACCAGCCATCAGAGGGACCCCGACACCAGCCATCAGAAGGGCCCCGACACAAGCCATCAGAGGGGCCCGACATCGGCAGCCATCAGTGGGGCCCTGACACCGGCTATCAGAGGGACCCCGACAACGGCCATCAGACTCCACCTATAATGGGATATCCCCATCCCCCACGCCATTGGCTTCCTCCATAACTCCACCTAAATTGGGATATCCCCACCCCCACGTCATTAGCTCCTTATATGACTCCACCTATAATGGGAGATCACCATCCCCCATCACTATAGGCAGCACAGACTCCCTCCTGGGGGCAGAGACAGAAGATCTACAACCTTCACCAGGTGCCCCTCCTCCTCTTCTGCCCCCATGGAGCCAAGTGACCCCACATTCCAGGCTGTGGGCGGGACTCTTCCATAAGACGGGCGGGGCAGGTGTATGATGGCGCCGGGCCGATGGGAGGGAGTGAAGTCCCTTCTGATAGGAGAATAATATGGGGAATGCTGGAATGAACCCAGATCTGGGCCCAGACCCCGCCCCTCTGGTCAGGATCGTCCAATCACCCAACAGACAACTCGGGGGTGTGGTTAGGAGTGCTTACTCCAGACACCCTCCCCCCATCCATCCTCAGTCCGGGGCTTCCAGGGAATTCCATCCTCCAAATCCAACCCCAAGAAGGCCCAGAAGGAGGCGGAGCCTTTCCCAGACACTCATAACGCCCATAGTATGGGATGAATCGTTCTAGGTGGAGCTCCCAGAAGAAGGCGGAGTCTTTCCCAGAAGTGTTGGCTGTATTAGACACTCATAATGCCCATAGTAGAGGATGAATCGTTCTAGGCACACCGTGATTGGTCCCCTGATGGGCCCAGTCACCTCCATCACATCAATCATACCACGATTGGTCCTCTAATGGGTCCAGTAATCTCCATTACATCAATCATACCACGATTGGTCCTCTGATGGTCCCAGTCACCTCCATCACGTCTATCATACCACGATTGGTCCTCTAATGGGTCCAGTCACCTCCATTGCGTCTATCATACCACGATTGGTCCTCTGATGAGCCCAGTAATCTCCATTACATCTATCATACCACGATTGATCCTCTGATGGGCCCAGTCACCTCCATCACATCTATCCTACCACGATTGGTCCTCTAATGGGTCCAGTCACCTCCATTGCGTCTATCATACCACGATTGGTCCTCTAATGGGTCTAGTCACCTCCATTGCGTCTATCATACCACGATTGGTCCTCTAATGGGTCCAGTCACCTCCATTGCGTCTATCATACCACGATTGGTCCTCTGATGGGCCCAGTGACCTCCATTGCGTCTATCATACCACGATTGGTCCTCTGATGGGCCCAGTCACCTCCATTGCGTCTATCATACCACGATTGGTCCTCTAATGGGTCCAGTCACCTCCATTGCGTCTATCATATCACGATTGGTCCTCTGATGGGCCCAGTCACCTCCATCACATCTATCATACCATGATTGGTCCTCTAATGGGTCCAGTCACCTCCATTGCGTCTATCATACCACGATTGGTCCTCTGATGGGCCCAGTGACCTCCATGACATTCAACTATCATACCACGATTGGTCCTCTATTGGGTCCAGTCACCTCCATTGCGTCTATCATACCACGATTGGTCCTCTGATGGGCCCAGTGACCTCCATGACATTAAACTATCATACCACGATTGGTCTTTTGATGGGCCCAGTCACCTCCATCACATCTATCATACCATGATTGGTCCTCTGATGAGCCCAGTAATCTCCATCACATCTATCATACCAAGATTGGTCTTTTGAGGGGCCCAGTCACCTCCATCACATCTAACTATCATACCACGATTGGTCATCTGATGGGCCCAGTCACCTCCATCACATCTATCATACCATGATTGGTCCTCTGATGGGCCCAGTCACCTCCATCACATCTATCATACCACGATTGGTCCTCTGATAGGCCCAGTCACCTCCATCACGTCTATCATACCACGATTGGTCCTCTGATTAGCCTAGTCACCTCCATGACATCCAACTATCATACCATGATTGGTCCTCTGATGGACCCAGTCATCTCCATCACATCTATCATACCACGATTGGTCCTCTGATGGGCCCAGTCATCTCCATCAAATCTATCATACTATGATTGGTCCTCTGATGGGCCCAGTCATCTCCATCACATCTATCATACCACGATTGGTCTTCTGATGGGCCCAGTCACCTCCATGACATTCAACTATCATACCACGATTGGTCCTCTGATGGGTCCCGGTCACCTCCATCACATCTAACTATCATACCACGATTGGTCATCTGATGGGCCCAGTCACCTCCATCACATCTATCATACCACGATTGGTCCTCTGATGGGCCCAGTCACCTCCATTGCGTCTATCATACCATGATTGGTCTTCTGATGGTCCCAGTCCCCTCCATCACATCTATCATACCATGATTGGTCCTCTGATGAACCAGTTACCTCCATGACATCCAACTATCATACCACGATTGGTCATCTGATGGGCCCAGTCACCTCCATCACATCTATCATACCACGATTGGTCCTCTGATGGGCCCAGTCACCTCCATCACATCTATCATACCACGATTGGTCCTCTGATGGGCCCAGTCACCTCCATCACATCTATCATACCACGATTGGTCCGCTGATAGGCCCAGTCACCTCCATCACATCTATCATACCACGATTGGTCCGCTGATAGGCCCAGTCACCTCCATCACATCTATCATACCACGATTGGTCATCTGATGGGCCCAGTCACCTCCATCACATCTATCATACCACGATTGGTCCTCTGATGGGCCCAGTCATCTCCATCACATCTATCATACCACGATTGGTCATCTGATGGGCCCAGTCACCTCCATCACATCTATCATACCAAGATTGGTCATCTGATGGGCCCAGTCACCTCCATCACATCTATCATACCACGATTGGTCTTCTGACGGCCCAGTCAGTCACCTCCATCACATCTATCATACCATGACTGGTCTTCTGATGGGCCCAGTAATCTCCATCACATCTATCATACCACAATTGGTCCTCTGATGGGCCCAGTCACCTCCATCACATCTATCTATCTATCATACCACGACTGGTCTTCTAATGGGCCCAGCCACCTCCATCACATCTATTATACCACGATTGGTCTTCTGATGGTCCCAGTCCCCTCCATCACATCTATCATACCACGATTGGTCCTCTGATAGGCCCAGTCACCTCCATCACATCTATCATACCACGATTGGTCCTCTGATGGGCCCAGTCACCTCCATCACATCTATCATACCACGATTGGTCTTCTGACGGCCCAGTCAGTCACCTCCATCACATCTATCATACCATGACTGGTCTTCTGATGGGCCCAGTAATCTCCATCACATCTATCATACCACAATTGGTCCTCTGATGGGCCCAGTCACCTCCATCACATCTATCATACTACGACTGGTCCTCTGTTTAGCCCAGTCACCTCCATGACATCTAACTATCATACCATGATTGGTCCTCTGATGGGCCCAGTCACCTCATCACATCTATCATACCACGATTGGTCCTCTGATGGGCCCAGTCACCTCCATCACATCTATAATACCACGATTGGTCCGCTGATAGGCCCAGTCACCTCCATCACATCTATCATACCACGATTGGTCCTCTGATTAGCCCAGTCACCTCCATCACATCTATCATACCACGATTGGTCCTCTGATTAGCCCAGTCACCTCCATGACATCCAACTATCATACCATGATTGGTCCTCTGATGGGCCCAGTCACCTCCATCACATCTATCATACCACGATTGGTCATCTGATGGGCCCAGTCACCTCCATCACATCTATCATACCAAGATTGGTCATCTGATGGGCCCAGTCACCTCCATCACATCTATCATACCAAGATTGGTCCTCTGATGGGCCCAGTCATCTCCATCACATCTATCATACCACGATTGGTCCGCTGATAGGCCCAGTCACCTCCATCACATCTATCATACCACGATTGGTCCTCTGATTAGCCCAGTCACCTCCATCACATCTATCATACCACGATTGGTCCTCTGATTAGCCCAGTCACCTCCATGACATCCAACTATCATACCATGATTGGTCCTCTGATGGGCCCAGTCACCTCCATCACATCTATCATACCAAGATTGGTCATCTGATGGGCCCAGTCACCTCCATAACATCTAACATACCACGATTGGTCATCTGATGGGCCCAGTCACCTCCATCACATCTATCATACCAAGATTGGTCATCTGATGGGCCCAGTCACCTCCATCACATCTATCATACCAAGATTGGTCCTCTGATAGGCCCAGTCACCTCCATCACATCTATCTATCTATCATACCATGACTGGTCTTCTAATGGGCCCAGCCACCTCCATCACATCTATTATACCACGATTGGTCTTCTGATGGTCCCAGTCCCCTCCATCACATCTATCATACCATAATTGGTCCTCTGATGAACCAGTTACCTCCATCACATCTATCATACCACGATTGGTCCTCTGATAGGCCCAGTCACCTCCATCACATCTATCATACCACGATTGGTCCTCTGATGGGCCCAGTCACCTCCATCACATCTATCATACCACGATTGGTCTTCTGACGGCCCAGTCAGTCACCTCCATCACATCTATCATACCATAACTGGTCTTCTGATGGGCCCAGTAATCTCCATCACATCTATCATACCACAATTGGTCCTCTGATAGGCCCAGTCACCTCCATCACATCTATCATACTACGACTGGTCCTCTGTTTAGCCCAGTCACCTCCATAACATCTAACTATCATACTACGATTGGTCTTCTGATGGGTCCAGGCAGTCACCTCCATCACATCTAACTATCATACCATGATTGGTCCTCTGATGGGCCCAGTCACCTCATCACATCTATCATACCACGATTGGTCCTCTGATGGGCCCAGTCACCTCCATCACATCTATAATACCACGATTGGTCCGCTGATAGGCCCAGTCACCTCCATCACATCTATCATACCACGATTGGTCCTCTGATTAGCCCAGTCACCTCCATCACATCTATCATACCACGATTGGTCCTCTGATTAGCCCAGTCACCTCCATGACATCCAACTATCATACCATGATTGGTCCTCTGATGGGCCCAGTCACCTCCATCACATCTATCATACCACGATTGGTCATCTGATGGGCCCAGTCACCTCCATCACATCTATCATACCAAGATTGGTCATCTGATGGGCCCAGTCACCTCCATCACATCTATCATACCAAGATTGGTCCTCTGATGGGCCCAGTCACCTCCATCACATCTATCATACCACGATTGGTCTTCTGACGGCCCAGTCAGTCACCTCCATCACATCTATCATACCATGACTGGTCTTCTGATGGGCCCAGTAATCTCCATCACATCTATCATACCACAATTGGTCCTCTGATGGGCCCAGTCACCTCCATCACATCTATCATACCACGATTGGTCCTCTGATGGGCCCAGTCACCTCCATCACATCTATCATACCACGATTGGTCCTCTGATGGGCCCAGTCACCTCCATCACATCTATCATACCACGATTGGTCCTCTGATGGGCCCAGTCATCTCCATCACATCTATCATACCACGATTGGTCCGCTGATAGGCCCAGTCACCTCCATCACATCTATCATACCACGATTGGTCCTCTGATTAGCCCAGTCACCTCCATCACATCTATCATACCACGATTGGTCCTCTGATTAGCCCAGTCACCTCCATCACATCTATCATACCAAGATTGGTCCTCTGATGGGCCCAGTCACCTCCATCACATCTATCTATCTATCTATCTATCTATCTATCTATCTATCTATCTATCATACCACGACTGGTCTTCTAATGGTCCCAGTCCCCTCCATCACATCTACAGTTGCAAGAAAAAGTATGTGAACCCCTTGGGATTCCGTGGAGTTTTGCATGAATTGGGCATAAAATGTGCTCTGAACGTCATCTAAGTCACAACAATAGAAGAACACAGTCTGCTGAACATAATACTACACAAACATTAGATGTTGCCATGGTTTAATTGCACATAACATGTAAACATTCACAGTGCAGGGAGGAAAAAGTATGTGAACCTTTGGACTTAATAACTGGTTGACCCTCCTTTGGCAGCAATAACCTCAACCAAACGTTTCCTGTAGTTGCAGATCAGACCTGCACAACGATCTGGAGTAACTTTGGACCACTCCTCTTCACAAAACTGTTTCAGTGTAGCAATATTCTTGGGATGTCTGGTGTGAATCGCTCTCTTAAGGTCATGCCACAGCATTTCAATCAGGTTGAGGTCAGGACTCTGACTGGGCCACTCCAGAAGGCGTATTCTGTGCTGTTGCAGCCATTGTTTTGTTGAATGACTTGTATGCTTTGGGTCATTGTCCTGTTGCATCACCCATCCTCTGCGGAGCTTCAGTTGGCGGACAGATGGTCGTACGTTTTCCTGCAAAATGTCTTGATAAACTCTGGAATTCATTTTCCCATCAATGACAACAATCCGTCCAGGCCCTGAGGCAGCAAAGCAGCCCCAAACCATGATGCTCCCTCCGCCATGTTTCACAGTGGGGATGAGGTTTTGATGTTGGTGTGCTGGGCCTTTTTTTCTCCACACATAGTGTTGTGTGTTCTTCCCAAACAACTCAATCTTGGTTTCATCTGTCCACAGTATATTCTGCCAGTAGTGCTGTGGAACATCCAGGTGCTCTTTTGTAAACTTCAAACGTGCTGCAATCTTCTTTTTGGACAGCAATGGCTTCCTCCGTGGTGTCCTCCCATGTACTCCATTCTTGTTTAATGGTTTCCTGATTGTAGATGTGTCAACAAAAATGTTAGCCTGTGCCAGAGATTTCTGAAGGTCTTTAGCTGACACTCTGGGATTCTTCTTTACCTCATGCAGCATTCTGCGCTGTGCTCTTGCAGTCATTTTTACAGGACGACCACGCCTAGGGAGAGTAGCAACAGTGCTAAACTTTCTCCATTTGTAGACAGTCTGTCTTACCGTGGACACATGAACATCAAGGCTCAAGGAGATACTTTTGTAACCCTTTCCAGCTTCATGCAAGTCAACAATTCTTGATCGTAGGTCTTCTGAGAGCTCTTTTCTGCGAGGCATGGTTCACATCAGACAGTGCTTCTTGAAACCAGTAAACCCAAAACAGGTGTGTGTTTTTTAAGGGCAGGACAGCTGTCAGCAACACATCCAATATCATCCCACTGATTGGAGTCAAGGTTGGCTCACTCCTGGCTCCAATTAGCTCTGGGAGAAGTCATTAAGCTAGGGCCTCACATACTTTTTCCTCCCTGCACTGTGAATGTTTACATGTTATGTGCAATTAAACCATGGCAACATCTAATGTTTGTGTAGTATTATGTTCAGCAGACTGTGTTCTTCTATTGTTGTGACTTAGATGACGTTCAGAGCACATTTTATGCCCAATTCATGCAAAACTCCACGTAATCCCAAGGGGTTCACATACTTTTTCTTGCAACTGTATCATACCATGATTGGTCCTCTGATGAACCAGTTACCTCCATCACATCTATCATACCACAATTGGTCCTCTGATGGGCCCAGTCACCTCCATCACATCTATCATACCACAATTGGTCTTCTGACGGGCCCAGTCAGTCACCTCCATCACATCTATCATACCATGACTGGTCTTCTGATGGGCCCAGTAATCTCCATCACATCTATCATACCACAATTGGTCCTCTGATAGGCTCAGTGACCTCCATCACGTCTATCATACCACGATTGGTCCTCTGATGGGTCCAGTCACCTCCATCACATCTACCATACTACGACTGGTCCTCTGTTTAGCCCAGTCACCTCCATGACATCTAACTATCATACCACGATTGGTCTTCTGATGGGTCCAGGCAGTCACCTCCATCACATCTAACTATCATACCATGATTGGTCCTCTGATGGGCCCAGTCACCTCCATCACATCTATTATACCACGATTGGTCCTCTGATGGGCCCAGTAATCTCCATCACATCTATCATACCACAATTGGTCCTCTGATAGGCTCAGTGACCTCCATCACGTCTATCATACCACGATTGGTCCTCTGATGGGCCCAGTCATCTCCATCACATCATCTATCAAACTACGATTGGTCCTCTGATGGGCCCAGTCATCTCCATCACATCATCTATCATACTACGATTTGTCCTCTGATGGGTCTCGGTCGCCTCCATCACATCTAACTATCATACTACGATTGGTCCTCTGATGGGCCCAGTCACCTCCATCACATCTATCTATCATACCACGATTGGTCTTGTGATGGGCCCAGTCAGTCACCTCCATCACATCTAACTATCATACCACGATTGGTCCTCTGATGGGCCTAGAAATCTCCATCACATCTATTATACCACAATTGGTCCTCTGATGGGCCCAGTCACCTTCATCACATCTATCATACCACGACTGGTCCTCTGTTTAGCCCAGTCACCTCCATGACATCTAACTATCATACCACGATTGGTGTTTTGATGAGCCCAGTCACCTCCATCACATCTATCATACCACGATTTGTCCTCTGATGGGACCAGTAAGCTGAATCACATCTATCATACCACAATTGGTCCTCTGATAGGCCCAGTCACCTCCATCACATCTATCATACCACGATTGGTCCTCTAATGGTCCCAGTCACCTCCATCACGTCTATCATACCACGATTGGTCCTCTAATGGGCCCAGTCACCTTCATCACGTCTATCATACCACGATTGGTCTTCTGATGGGCCCAGTCACCTCCATCACATCTATCATACCACGATTGGTCCTCTGATGAGCCCACTCATCTCCATCACATCTTTCATACCACGACTGGTCTTCTGATGGGTCCCGGTCACCTCCATCACATCTATCATACCACGATTGGTCCTCTGATGAGCCCAGTCATCTCCATCACATCTATCATACCACGATTGGTCCTCTGATGGGCCCAGTCATCTCCATCACATCTATCATACCACGATTGGTCCTCTGATGGGCCCAGTCATCTCCATCACATCTATCATACCACGATTGGTCCTCTGATGGGCCCAGTCATCTCCATCACATCTATCATACCACGATTGGTCCTCTGATGGGCCCAGTCATCTCCATCACATCTATCATACCACGATTGGTCCTCTGATGAGCCCAGTCATCTCCATCACATCTAACTATCCTACCACGATTGGTCTTCTGATGGGTCCTGTCACCTGCATCACATCTAACTATCATACCTTGATTGGTCCTCTGGTGGGCCCAGTCACCTCCATTACATCTATCTTACCATGACTGGTCTTCTGATTGGCCCAGTCACCTCTATCACATCTTACTATCATACCATGATTGGTCATCTGGTGGGTCCAGTCATCTCCATCACATCTAACTATCCTACCACGATTGGTCTTCTGATGGGCCCTGTCACCTGCATCACATCTAACTATCATACCTTGATTGGTCCTCTGGTGGGCCCAGTCACCTCCATCACATCTATCTTACCATGACTGGTCTTCTGGTGGGCCCAGTCACCTCTATCACATCTTACTATCATACCATGATTGGTCATCTGGTGGGCCCAGTCACCTCTATCACATCTTACTATCATACCATGATTGGTCTTCTGATGGGCCCAGTCACCTCTATCACACCTTACTATCATACCATGATTGGTCTTCTGATGGGCCCAGTCAGTCACCTCCATGTTTTCCTTTCTGTTTTATTTTTTTTTAACTTTATATCCATAAAAAGGTGATTAAGGATGAGGTTTGGTCTCACAATTTCCTCTGTGGTCAGAAGTGGAAAAAATGACCTTTTTGTCACCAAGTAAATTGTCATGAAGTTATTTTTGGATTTGGTCTGGAATAAGCAGAAGTTTGACGATGTTGTTGGAGATTCAGATATATATGTGAATCTGGTGACACACGTCCTGTGCAGGAAACACTGATGAGATCGGATTGGATACACACATGTCAAAATATATATATATTTCTTGAGGCCCCTAAAATGCCAGGACAGGACAAACACCCCCAAAATGACCCCAAATTACTAGGCAGATGCCTCAAGGTATTTACTAAGTGGCATGTGGAGTCTTTTTAAGTTCTGATTTTTTTGCCACAATCTTTGTAAATTAAAGTAAAAGACGTCAGATTTTTTCACTATTTTATTAAGATATTTCTCTCCCACAGTACGGACATACTGATTAAGTGTGGGGGTACCATGGCTTTTTATAGCTTAGCCGCATAAAGGGGTCCAAAATCCAAGGAGACCCTCCAGATGCATAAATTACCCATCTGTTGTCCTGATCACAGGGGATAAAGTAAATTAAATTAGATTTTTTTCCAAAGTTGTTATTTTAATAAGATATTTCAGACACACAGTATGGGTGAACTTAGAATTGCACCCCAAAACACATTCTGCTCTTCATGGGGTTAGCTACATAGAGAGGCCCAAAATCAAAGGAGCACCTCCAGGGGCATAAAATACACATCTGATGTCTTGACCACATTCACTCCACCCCCTGTGATGTAACGCACTGCTGGAAATTGGCTGTCACCATTCATTAGGATCAGAGACATTGGGGACACTGTACTGGTGTGGGGGGGATCGGGGACACTGTGCTGGTGTGGGGGGGGATCGGGGACACTGTACTGGTGTGGGGGGGATCGGGGACACTGTGCTGGTGTGGGGGGGATTGGGGACACTGTACTGGTGTGGGGGGGATCGGGGACACTGTACTGGTGTGGGGGGGATCGGGGACACTGTACTGGTGTGGGGGTGATCGGGGACACTGTACTGGTGTGGGGGGATCGGGGACACTGTACTGGTGTGGGGGTGATCGGGGACACTGTACTGGTGTGGGGGGGATCGGGGACACTGTACTGGTGTGGGGGTGATCGGGGACACTGTACTGGTGTGGGGGTGATCGGGATACTGTACTGGTGTGGGGGGGATCGGATATACTGTACTGGCGTGGGGGTGATTGGGGATACTGTACTGGTGTGGGGGGTGATCGGGGACACTGTACTGGTGTGGGGGGTGATCGGGGATACAGTACTGGTGTGGGGGTGATCGGGGACACTGTACTGGTGTGGGGGGTGATCGGGGACACAGGTCCTGATTCCTCTATATAGATCCTATCACTAGAGGGGTCACCGGCAGGAGGAAGGAGGTCCTGATTCCTCTGTATGGATCCTATCACTAGAGGGGTCACCGGCAGGAGGAAGGAGGTCCTGATTCCTCTATATAGATCTATCACTAGAGGGGTCACCGGCGGGAGGAAGGAGGTCCCGATTCCTCTATATAGATCCTATCACTAGAGGGGTCACCGGCAGGAGGAAGGAGGTCCCGATTCCTCTATATAGATCTATATATCACTAGAGGGGTCACCGGCAGGAGGAAGGAGGTCCTGATTCCTCTGTATGGATCCTATCACTAGAGGGGTCACCGGCGGGAGGAAGGAGGTCCTGATTCCTCTGTATAGATCCTATCACTAGAGGGGTCACCGGCGGGAGGAAGGAGGTCCTGATTCCTCTGTATAGATCCTATCACTAGAGGGGTCACCGGCGGGAGGAAGGAGGTCCTGATTCCTCTATATAGATCTATCACTAGAGGGGTCACCGGCGGGAGGAAGGAGGTCCTGATTCCTCTATATAGATCCTGTCACTAGAGGGGTCACCGGCAGGAGGAAGGAGGTCCTGATTCCTCTATATAGATCCTATCACTAGAGGGGTCACCGGGGGGAGGAAGGAGGTCCTGATTCCTCTATATAGATCTATCACTAGAGGGGTCACCGGCAGGAGGAAGGAGGTCCTGATTCCTCTATATAGATCCTATCACTAGAGGGGTCACCAGCAGGAGGAAGGAGGTCCTGATTCCTCTATATAGATCTATCACTAGAGGGGTCACCGGCAGGAGGAAGGAGGTCCTGATTCCTCTATATAGATCTATCAATAGAGGGGTCACCGGCAGGAGGAAGGAGGTCCTGATTCCTCTATATAGATCTATCACTAGAGGGGTCACCGGCAGGAGGAAGGAGGTCCTGATTCCTCTATATAGATCCTATCACTAGAGGGGTCACCGGCAGGAGGAAGGAGGGCCCGATTCCTCTATATAGATCCTATCACTAGAGGGGTCACCGGCGGGAGGAAGGAGGTCCTGATTCCTCTATATAGATCTATCACTAGAGGGGTCACCGGCAGGAGGAAGGAGGTCCTGATTCCTCTATATAGATCTATCACTAGAGGGGTCACCGGCAGGAGGAAGGAGGTCCTGATTCCTCTATATAGATCCTATCACTAGAGGGGTCATCGGCAGGAGGAAGGAGGTCCTGATTCCTCTATATAGATCCTATCACTAGAGGGGTCACCGGCAGGAGGAAGGAGGTCCTGATTCCTCTATATAGATCCTATCACTAGAGGGGTCACCGGCAGGAGGAAGGAGGTCCTGATTCCTCTATATAGATCCTATCACTAGAGGGGTCACCGGCAGGAGGAAGGAGGTCCTGATTCCTCTATATAGATCCTATCACTAGAGGGGTCACCGGCAGGAGGAAGGAGGTCCTGATTCCTCTATATAGATCCTATCACTAGAGGGGTCACCGGCAGGAGGAAGGAGGTCCCGATTCCTCTGTATACAGTCAGGTCCATAAATATTGGGACATGGATACAATTGTAACATTTTTGGCTCTATACACCACAATGGATTTGAAATGAAACGAACAAGATGTGCTTTAACTGCAGACTGTCAGCTTTAATTTGAGGGTATTTACATCCAAATCAGGTGAACGGTGTAGGAATGACAACAGTTTGCATATGTGCCTCCCACTTGTTAAGGGACCAAAAGTAATGGGACAATTGGCTTCTCAGCTGTTCCATGGCCAGGTGTGTGTTATTCCCTCATTACCCCAATTACAATGAGCAGATAAAAGGTCCAGAGTTCATTTCAAGTGTGCTATTTGCATTTGGAATCTGTTGCTGTCAACTCTCAATATGAGATCCAAAGAGGTGTCACTATCAGTGAAGCCATCATTAGGCTGAAAAAACAAAACAAACCCATCAGAGAGATAGCAAAAACATGAGGCGTGGCCAAAACAACTGTTTGGAACATTCTTAAAAAGAAGGAACGCACCGGTGAGCTCAGCAACACCAAAAGACCCGGAAGACCACGGAAAACAACTGTGGTGGATGAGCGAAGAATTCTTTCCCTGGTGAAGAAAACACCCTTCACAACAGTTGGCCGGATTAAGAACACTCTCCAGGAGGTAGGTGTATGTGTGTCAAAGTCACCAATCAGAGAAGACTTCACCAGAGTGAATACAGAGGGTTCACCACAAGATGGAAACCATTGGTGAGCCTCAAACACAGGAAGGCCAGATTAGAGTTTGCCAAACGACATGTAAAAAAGCCTTCACAGTTCTGGAACAACATCCTATGGACAGATGAGACCGACATCAACTTGTACCAGAGTGATGGGAAGAGAAGAGTATGGAGAAGGAACTGCTCATGGTCCTCAGCATACCACCTCATCAGTGATCATGGTGGTGGTAGTGTCATGGCGTGGGCATGTATGGCTGCCAATGGAACTGCTTCTCTTGTATTTATTGATGATGTGACGGCTGACAGAAGCAGCCGGATGAATTGTGAAGTGTTTCGGGAATATTATCGGCTCATATTCAGCCAAATGCTTCACAACTCATTGGACGCTTCACAGTGCAGATGGACAATGACCCAAAGCAGACTGCAAAAGACACCAAAGAAGTGGAATGTTCTGCAATGGCCAATCACCTGACCTGAATCCGATGGAGCATTTCACTTGCTGAAGACAAAACTGAAGGGAAAATGCCCCAAGAACAAGCAGGAACTGAAGACAGTTGTAGTAAAGGCCTGGCAGAGCCTCACCAGGGATGACACCCAGCGTCTGGGGATGTCTATGCGTTCCACACTTCAGGCTGTCATTGACTGCAAAGGATTTGTAACCAAGTATTAAAAAGTGACAGTTTGATTTATGATTATTATTCTGTCCCATTACTTTTGGTCCCTTAACAAGTGGGGGGCACATATGCAAACTGTTGTCATTCCTACACCGTTCACCTGATTTGGATGTAAATACCCTCAAATTAAAGCTGACAGTCTGCAGTTAAAGAACATCTTGTTCCTTTCATTTCAAATCCATTGTGGTGTATAGAGCCAAAAATGTTAGAGTTGTGTCCATGTCCCAATATTTATGGACCTGACTGTATGTATCTATTATCTATCTATCTATATCTATTTATCTATCTATTATCTATCTATCTATCTATATCTATCTATTATCTATCTATCTATTATCTATCTATCTATCTATCTATCTATTATCTATCTATTATCTATCTATTATCCATCTATCTATTATCTATCTATCTATCTATCTATTATCTATCTATCTATTATCTATCTATCTATCTACTATTATCTATCTATCTATCTATCTATCTATTATCTATCTATCTATCTATCTATCTATCTATCTTATCTATTATCTATCTATCTATCTATCTATCTATCTATCTATCTATTATCTATTATCTATCTATTATCTATCTATCTATCTATCTATCTATCTATTATCTATTATCTATCTATTATCTATCTATCTATCTATCTATCTATCTATCTATTATCTATCTATCTATCTATTATCTATATCTATCTATTATCTATCTATCTATCTATCTATCTATCTATTATCTATCTATTATCT